>NW_028250249.1:0-58820 GCF_964263255.1 Lissotriton vulgaris
GTCATTACATGTATATCCTGTTTTTTACCCTGCCCCCCGCATTCTCCTGTTCGACTGTATGGCACCTGATCCTCTCTTATATAATATAAAATGAAACCTCTGTCGTATCCTGCAATCCAGTTATGCATTCCAATACAAGTTTTATTCTGAATCGCTGCTGGACCTTTGGGTTGTCGGCTGATGAGCTGTGTCGTATTGTGATATCAACGATTTAATTTGTCTAGCGGCCGGCCCCCGCGGTTGTAGGCCCATGCTTGTATTTCTACTGAATGCTAAAATAAAGGTTTTCAAAAAAAAAAAAAATTAAAAAATTGTGCATGTTGCCACTCAACACCAATAAAAGAACAGCCATGCTGCTGAACCAATGGGGGATTTATTCACATTAGCTGGGTCTCTGTCGGGAAGAATTAGTCTGTGGGACTTAATTTACAATAAGACACTTACTATTGGACATAACACTCATTTTATATAAAGACATGATCCTTTAAATCAAAAACACATTCTTTCTGATCCCTCTGCTATTCTTGTAGAATGTTATGGCAAATAAATCCAACTAAATACCACCTCATTAGCAAGACTTCTATTACATGAGAAAATAAGCATTTCTTTTTCTTTCTCTATTACTCTTAAGTAAAACCATCATCATTCTCCACACGGTCCTTGTTAATATTCAAATCAGTCAAAGAGACGACCAATCCGAGAATTGGAACATGGCCTGCCTGTGGGTAGTCCAAGGTTCGGTTGCCAGCCTATGCTGCAGCAATCAATCCTTCAAGCACTTAATAGTGACCTCTATCTACTTTCCTCTTTACACTTTGGTGGATTCCACAATACACATGGTCAATACGTTTCGGCCAATTCATTTCCGGCCTCCTCAGGACTCAACTTGGTAGTGTGTAAACCCTTAATTATAAATAAAACATATGTACATAATTCAAGTCATACTCAGCAATGGTGACACATAGGTCAGTAATACCAATGTGTCAAAAAATGCCTCAGTTCATAACACAGCTCATGACATCCTGCAAGTACCAACAATGAACCCTTCAGTGCTCATTCTAGTGTAGAGCGCAAAATAATACAACAGGTGTATCATAAGGACAGTATATATCACAACTCTGTTACTTCTGTGGTGTTGGAATCAACGTCTGTGCATGCTCTTCATGATGCTCAGGATACCCAGTGCAAAGAAACGTGGAAAAGGAGGTACATACTCAGAGTAACAACCACAACTACTTATCTGAGAAATATACTGAGCACAAGAGCTATTCACCAGCATATTCAATACCAATTGTGTAAAGGGCTGTTTCATGCAAACTGAACCATGATACCGAATTCCTTACCAAAGTTAAAAAAAATAATCAATGGCCAAGCAGCTCAGATGGCTCCGAGGTGACTGCGGTCACAGTAATTGATATCTCACAGATAATGGCATCATACTTCGTGTATCAAGGGAAAAAAGCAAAAAAGCGAAGCAGCTTACCGTGCAATTGCGGAGACAAGAATGTTTAGCCCCTGTAACCAATGGTGCTCAGGAGGTACACTTGCACCGTGCAGGTATCGGGACCCATATCAGAGTACAAGGTTACATCCCTAATCCCACCAGTTATTTCTGCGGCCCGCCATCTCCGCGCATCAAAATCTGGGTGGCTGCAGTGCCTGATTGTGAATCTTGACTAGGGTGACATCAGTGTTCAAACACGACCCTCGGGGAGTGCAGTGCCGTTTCTTACTACAGCCACCATCTTGTGACAAGTAGTTGGCATGTCTATGCCGCTAGGCTGCCTCCCGACACTATGATTCCCCTATACTGTATAAACTTTGCGTCATCCAACAGACTGGTTAAAAAACGAGGGATTGACAAAAAAACTGCATGCCAGTGCCTGACCAGTTTTTTTCATACACCAACTTTTCATACACCAGCGTGAACAGTGGTAGTATAATTTGGAACCATACAAAAGCCTTCCATATTTATAGGGATAAAATTAGCATACCGGGAGGAGCACTATCAAAACAGTTAAATGGAGCATATATAATCTTTAGTGTAAATAAGAACACAATTATGGAAAAAACAAGACCAAGTAAAATAAAACCTCCAACATTTACAAATAAGAACCAAGGTACACTTGAATCAAAATTCATACTTACATGTCAAGAACAATTCTATATCATTGTCATTGCCCAATTTGTAGATTTAATAGGGTAATCTCTTCTCCCAGAGTATCATCAATAAAGCATACAAATAGGAGACACAGTACATATTAGTTTCTAATCAATAACCAGTGCTCATCATGTTCATTTAATCCATCAATAAACACGTTAAATTTCTCAATATATTTTGCTTCGATGTGTAATACTAATATTTCATTAGTACTGCCTCTGCCTTCTAGGTAGCTACAAAATGAACAGACCATAGTGTGTCATTCTCAGTGTGCACTATGTTTTCATTGTGCTCCACTAACGGTGCCTCTTGGTCTTGCATCAAATTCTAGATCTAAGCTGCCAGATACGATTCTTCACAGTTTGGCCCATTTGTCCAATCCGGAACATGACACATGGCCATAATATACAGTACATAACATTTTGGTGATCCAATTCGAAAATGTCTGTTGCACCAGAGTTATACCATTCAATGCCACTTCTTTAATATTGTTTGTAAACTGACACAGTACAAAGCCTACATCTATAATGTGCTTGGACAGGAGGCACATTTAAGAAATGAGTGTGTCCCTTTGTTACTGCGTTCCTGGCTGCTTTTATCAGGTGTTGGTGCATATTTTCCCCCTTTTAAATGAAAAAAGAGGGCTAACAATATCGAGGTTGGACTACATTTGCCAATTTGATTTAATGATCTTTTTGGATCTTGCTATTAGTGAAATATTCCTCTTTATGGGTACAGCGCCAGCATATACCCAGGAATTGCAGATTTTTTTAAGCCATCTGGCAAAGTCAAAAGGGTGTTCCTATCTGTCAGTTTTGAGTATAGGCTCGCCAACATCGGCCCATTATGAGCTTGGATCCATATCTCTAGAAAATGTAGTCTATTATTAGATGGCAAGTCAGCTGTCCGTTGGTTTAATCACTCATAAAAATCATATAAAATGGTTGTGGTGCCTCGCCAGATCAGGAAAGGTCTATAAACCTATGCCACGTTTTAACCATACACCCATTTTTCCTCTAAGTGTGAAATGTAGATATTCACTAACTAAGGGGCAACGTATCAACCCATTGTCACTCCTTTAGTCTGTAAGAATAGATTAATCTTAAAATTAAAGAAGTTTATCAGAGGGTACTTAGTGGGGCTCTCGTCTCTTGTTCAAAGTGTCTTTAATCACCGCTATGGCCTCATCCTGGGGGATGTTATTGTATAAGGACTTTATGTCCATAGTAACTAACATCTCTTCAGTGGGATTAATGGGTAGTCCTTAAAATTCAAAACCACATCCCGAGATGATGGGTCTTCCGGATAAGTTTACCAATGATGCAAACCAGTCTGGTGCATGCAAAGCAAGTTACTGACAAGCTCAATTTGGATATTTCCCGGATCTTGATCATAAAGAGCAGCTCGTGATGAGATGAAAGCTGGTAGGAATCGTCAGCCAGCCTCGTTCTGATGTCAGGAAAGAAAGGACGAAACACACTTAAAATGTGCAATAAGTTAATGTATCATCTAGGCTTCTGAAATGATGTATAATGTTAATGTTGGTGGGAACATAAAGAGTGCCCTTTCACCTGAAGGTCTAATGTCATAAGGAAAGGAGATGAGGGCCAAAAGAGACTGAGTAACTAAAGATGTGTGGGTATAGGAAGGCAGGAACATTCCAGATACACACCTGTGAACAATTCACAGGTTTCAGATTTTTATCTATCTGGCGTCAGAAGCCAATGAAAGCTGGAACAGAGGTGGGGCCCAAATGAAGCAGGGTGAAATAATGACCATTCTTGCTGCTTCTTGGTGTTTGAAGACAACGAAGACAGTGTAATAAACAAAGCTTACAGCATTGCAGTAGGAAAGATGTGAGCCAATGGTTGCAAAAATTGCTCTCTGGCAACGGTGTAGAGGGAACCAAGAAAGAATGGTACAAAATGTACACATGTAAAAGGTACACATGGTGGCAATTGCTGATAATTGGGCTCACATCCTAAAACTTCCACCTACTGTGACACCAAACTCTTATCAGAAGAGGAGAGTAGTAGGGTCCTAAATCTTATTAGTCATACTCTGGAGGGGACCAGTGGTCCGCACTACCATCTAACTGCAGCACCTGAGCTTTGTCCAACTTCATCTATAACCAGTTTTTCCAATCCAGTCTCTTACCTGTGACAAATGCTCTACCAAAGTGGAGATATAAGAAGGTTTTCCAAGAGACAACAAAATAACTCATTGTCATCTGCTTAGGTATAAAATTGCACGTCCAGTGACCACATAGGAAGAGCAAATTATCATTATTGTTATTATTAACAAATATTTGTAAAATGCATTGTTCAACTTGCAGGTATCATAGTAAAAAAGTTGAAAAATCATGAATCAACAGTTTGCTCAGTATACACAGTAATGAATTACTTGAACCCTCCAAATTTGGTGTTCGCTCAGAACGTAGCACGGAGACGGTACTAGTCAAGGCTACTGAGGAGATTAGGGCAGTGATGGACACAGGGGGGGGCTGCTGCCCTAATTCTCCTTGACTTGTCAGCAGCATTTGATACTGTAGACCATAAACTGCTCAAATTACGGATAAGAAAATTGGGTGTAAAAGATTCTGCTCTCTCCCTGCTATCTTCCTTCCTGGCGGACAGAAGACAGGGGTTCCACAGGGCTTGTCGTTGAGTCTATCACTGTTTAATATTTACGTATCAGAACTAGCCCCTCTAATACAGAAATTTGGTTTTAATCTGACATCCAACGCAAACAACACACAAATTGTGGTGGCTGCTTACAAAAATGAATCCTACCTCCATCTCGGTTTCAAAACTGTATGCTGTAAATTAATAGCTGAATGCGTAAGCACTGTCTAAAGCTTAACTCAGACAAAACCGAGATAATGATCTTCAGCAATATTCAACCAGCATGGGATGTCTCTTGGTGGCCTGTAGAGTTAGTGGTATCACCTAAACCGGTAGCCAAAGCTAAAATTTAGGAGTTGTCTTTGAAGATAAACTGTTCTATGTTGATCAAATGAATGCCACTGTTTCAGCTTCCTATTACTTAATCAAGAAACTTTAAAAAATCTTCCTTATTTTCCCATGGACTCAAGGAGGACGATTATGTCTGCACTTGTACTATCGAAATTGGATTATTGCAGCGGGCTTTATCAGAACTTGCAAAATCAACATTTTTAAAAAGTTGCAGATGATACAAAATGCAGCCATAAGGATCCTGTTGAACGTGCCAGAATACCAATCAGTTTCCAAGGAAATTTGGAAACTTAATTGGCTACCAGTTGGGAGCTGGTTAAGCTCAAAACTCTGTGTCTGGCCTTTAAAGCACTGAATAATACTGGTCCCACTTTACTAAAAAAATATTTTTAAATGGTATCAACCTTGCAGACAGCTTTGTTCTACTGATGCCAGATTGATGACTGTTCCCAGGGTTTCCCACATCCAACTGGGTTGTCCGAAGCCTTAGGTACAGAACTGTCAAACTCTGGAATTCCCTCCCCATACATATCAGGTCAGCTAATTCACTATTAACTTTTAGGAAGAGTCTTAAAACCTGTTTTTTCAGATTTAGGTCATGATCCAGTTGTGCTTACACTGAACTTCAGCGCCAAGACACCTCAGGCTATTTGAACCCTTAACAAATTGATATAACATAACATGGCGCTAACATATAGCCCGAACCGTCATATAACCTACTGACTTTGCAGCAGTTATCCTCAATATCGCATCTTTACGCCTCTTATTAGACACAGATTCAAGAGCAAGCATAAAATAGAGATAAAGAGAAACATTAGGCAAAAAAGGTGTGAATACAGCATGCGGATTTGTTTAGAAAACCATAAAGTAGAGGAGTGAATGACATATTATAGAGCTGAAACAATTAAATAACCAACTATCACAAAAGGTCGAATGATGGAGAGAGTGAGCTATTGGAGCCTAGCTCGGTTGGCGTGTGTTTTAAGGTATTTGTTGAGGAGAAGGAGTTTCAGATTCCTTTTAAAGCAGGAGAAGGTGGGGTTTCATCTGATTGCTAGGGAGTGCATTCCATATCCTGGGTGCATTTCCAGAAAAAGAACTGGTCTGGGTGGTTTTCCTTTTTAAAAAAACATTTTTTTTTCCTTTTTCATTAATACAACACAAAAGAAAAATCATCATCACCATCATCACAAGCTTTATTTCGACATAAGAGTCATAAAAGCAACATAAAACAAAGATAACACAACCATGAGACTACATATGGATTTAAAAAAAATTACAGTGACATAAATACAATTAGTCATAAACACATACAATATCTCTCATAACTTGTGAAATAAAAGTACACAATGCTACCATACTAAATCCAGTCTGATGAAATAATAACAAGCAATGAAAACAGGATCCAAAATTAAACCTGTGGCATCCCAATTAGTTTTAACTATAAAGGTTTAACAAAAAAGGAAACAAATGAAATAAACATTTGAATAATAAGGACACATCATCCCAAATCCAGGCATCTAGCTTGCCACGGGTGTCTCGATTTCAGTTGGGGTTATTCTGATTGACAGGCCCCTGTTGTAGTGGCAGGTGGGAAAGGAGTCTCTCGAGTCCGAGAAGTCATTTAAGTGGTGTACAGACTCCAAAAGTTTTTAGGGCGATATCTGGGAGGCAACAATTCACTATACGCTTCCGTTTGAGTAATACAAAACAACATGTCTCTGGACCATTGTGCCAAGGTGGGAGGGGGACCACGCAACCAGTGTATTGCAAGGACTCGCTTAGCGACTAACAGGGCCATATCAACCACAACCAAACGTCTGATTGGTTTTGCAGTTTCTTGGAATAGCCAAGCAGAGCTAATAACGGGTCAGGGCTGATGGTTTCTTGTGTGACTGCATTTATTTCAGCGAAGACCGGTAGCCAAAAGGTCGCAATAGTGAGGCACAACCAGGCAAGATGTATAAAGTCAGCCTCCCGCATTTCACACCTCTCACAGTCAGCTGTCTCACATAGCCCAAATCTGGCAATCCCGCAGGTGTGTAGTATATCCTATAAAGAAATTTAAATTGTATGAGGCGGTGCCGGCCATGGAGAGAGATTCGCTTGGTAGCCTCACAACAATATGTCCATATGGCGTTATCTATCAAGATATCTAGGTCAGTCTACCATTACAGCGTAGCTTTTGTGTACATGTAACGCCGCAGCTCTATGGTTCTAGAGTAAATCAGGGATACCAGTCACTTCGGGCAGCGAGCTCGAACCAAAGTAGTGAAGGAGTGTACCTCTGGGGGTTCCTGCAATTCCTCTCCGAGTAATTCTTGCAGTGAACTGCGGGCTCTGTAGTAATGGAAAGTGGTTTAGACAGAAGTCGTGTGCTTGATTAGTAACTAACTGTCACCATCTCTACCGGCCCCATCCTCAAAGAAATCCCCAATAGTATCTAGACCCAGGGAATGTAATGCACTTATCATTTCTGGTGCGGTGAGCGTCGGCAGCCATTCACACCAAGCAATAGGGGTAGCTGGGGAGTATAAAATCGAAAGCGCTTGTTGATTAAGAAGATTATGCCAGGCATGCATAGTGGCGTTGATTGATTCCAAGACACCTGTCATGCAACGCGGGGCATGGAACAGTGCCGTTGCCAAGGGGGCGGGTTGTAGATAGTCACTCTATAAGTAGATGCGGAGGGGGCGTCTGTTGGTGTAGCCAGTAATTGCAATGGAGGCCTGTGGTGCTCAAAAGTATAAGTCAAGATCAGGAGCACCAAGTCCTCCCATAGAGTATGGTAAAGTGAGAATGGTCCAACTGGCCCGTGGTTGTTTGTCAGCCCAGGTCAGTCTAATCAGCAGTGTCCATAGAGTTTTAAAGAACTGTGCGGGTAATACCATCAGGATATTAAGAAACAGGAATAAAAATCTGAGAAGGATCACCATTTTTATGAGGGATAGTCTGCCCAAAAGGGAGAGCGAAAGGCGGACCCACCTCGCAATATCTTCCTCAAGCTTATTAATAGCACAACCGTAATTCTCTAGAAAACCTGGACTGGGTCCATATGGACCTGAATACCCGGATAGCGTAGAGGGTCCGTGACCCATTGTAGGGGGAAATCTAGTTTGTCAGGCAGCGTTGCTGGGGTGAGAGGGAATATTACCGATTTTTCCCAATTAACTTTCAGCCCAGAGCATTCACCAAACCGCACCACCTCACGGAGGAAAGGAGATACATTTTGAGCAGGGTAGTGAATGTAGAGCAAAGTGTCATCCGCGTATGCCGATATAATGAGGTTGTACCCCGGGTGGCTGTGATATTCACGCATTGCACAGGCTAGCGGTTCCGCCACCAATGCATACAATAACGGGAAGAGCGGGCATCCCTGTCTGTTTCCCAAGATATCTGCAGTGGGGCCGTGGCTACATCTCCCACCCGCACTCGGGCCCTCGGGTCTTTGTATAATGTATTGATAAGACGTATAAAGACACTACCCAGCCCCATTGTCTCCAGGGTCAGCAACATAAAGTTCCACTCCGCAGAGTCAAATGCTTTTTCAGCATCGAGGAAAATCGCTGCAGCCTTAGTGTCCGGTTTGGTATGCTGGATGGCTCCAAATACAGTGCATAGATTGTGTGTAAGTGAACGTCCTGGTATAAAGCTGCCCTGTTCGGCGCCCACAAGAGTCGGCATAAGAGGTCTCAGTCTATCAGCTAAGAATTTAGCGAAGATCTTGGTATCCATATTCAAAAGTGAAAGTGGTCAATAAGAGGAGCAGCGTTGAGGGGGCTTTCCAGGTTTCAGTAGGACGACCAGGAGAGCCTCCCTCATTGAGGGGGGCATAATGCCTTCCTCAGTAATTTCTTCAAACAGAGTGTGTAAGTGGGGGGGTCAGAAGGTCCTTAAATTCCTTATAGAATCCCACAGTGAGCCAGTCTTGCCCGAGCTCAAGGTGGACAAAGCGGAATGTATTTCCCATGCTTCGAGAGGGCGCTTCAGGTACTCTCTGTGTGCGTCCAACAGCCAGGGTAACTTAATGTATTCTAAGTACTCAAGCAGGTCAGAGGGTATTGAGTGAGGCCAGGCTTTATAGAGATCAGCTTAAAACTGCCAAAATTGTTCCGCCACCCCATCCGAGTCTGCAACAGTATCCCCGTTCTCCGTGTCCAGCTGTATGGGTTGAGCGGTGATGCGGCGTCCTCTCATGAGGTTTGCCAGTGTCGAACCCTGTCGCTCCCCTTCCCCGTACAGCTGCGCCACTGCATATTTGCCCATCAGTTTGATCTCCCTATCTGCCTCCATATGATATTCCTCAAGTGTTTCCTTAAGTGCGGTCTGTAACGAAGGGTCTTCAGAGGTGCACATATTCCTCTCAATGTCCAAGAGCTTTTGCTCCAAGAGAGTTAGCCGCCCTCCAATCAATTTCAGAACCCCTGAATGTTTAGATGTGGCTACCCCACCTACATAGACCTTGAAAGTCTCCCAAATGGTGGAAAAGTGTGGAACCGAGCCCAGGTTAGTCGCAAAAATGGTCTCCATAGCTTCCAACATTTCCGCCTGAAAGGCTTTGTCTAGTAACATGTATGGGGGGAAGCGCAATGTAAATGGGGAGGGCCGCCTGGCCGAAGTAGCTAGTGTAAGTAACAAAGGGGAGTGATCCAAGTAGATGCGCCGGAAGCCCTCGCAGTCACGTATTTGTTGCCTAGGAGAGCCTGCCAGGAACCAATAATCTATTCGGGTATTGGGTTGTGGGGCGCCGAGTAATGTGTAAAGCCACCTGTCACACCTGACCGGGGGCGCCAAGCATCTATAAGGTGCAATTCCATCAGAGCGGCCAGAAGGGCCTCCGCTGCCTGCGAACGGTGCCTCGCAGGGCCCCTGATCTATCTAGGTCAGGATGATGAGTGCAATTAAAGTCCCCTCCCCATAATTGTGGGACGTCAGGCAAATGTCGAGCAAGTGTGAGCAAGTCGTGGAAGAACTGGGCAGTCATGATTGGGCCCGTACACATTAATTAATATGCAATCCAAACCCTTCCCCCTACATCTAGACACCACATACCTGCCATTAGTGTCTGTGTACAGTTCCTCGAGTATGAGGTGAGAATTGGGGATGAACCAAGTGAGGACCCCTCATGCATGGGAAGTGAAACATGCAGCATGGATCATGCCACAAATTTTGTTTCGGGTTTGCAAGAGATGTGTAATTAGGAGATGTGTTTACTGTATAAGAGCAATATCTATAGTGTGCCTGGTGAGATAGGATATAACTTTCCTTGCCTTATGCTGGTCATTGAGAGCTCTAACGTTCCAGGACAAAAACCTTAGTGTGATCTACATCTCCTGAGTGGTATAGTCTGATTGCAACTGTCAGCAAATGTCCAAGGGTCATCTGGTTGACACGCAAATCGTGCGACAGTGACGGCATGTGCACCATTGTGTATGTATCTCTGAAAATAAAAAAATAGGAAAATCCAATGAAAACAAACAATAGTTCACAACAAACCCTGCCTCCCCCCACCCAAGCCATGGCACCCCAATCGTGGCACTGCCTGATCGTACCCACCCTCCTCCCCCCTCTAGGGAAAAAAGTAGCACACAGGGGCGGATGTTACAGAAGCACTACAAGCAGCCACCGGCGCCTAGCCATATAGAAATATGCGTATTCAGGCAACCAGGTTGAAGCCTAAGGACTTTACTGAGTTGGACAGGGTGAGGGGACATTTTAGGGCATTCAGGCCAGATGTACGACATTTTTTGCCATCGCAAACGGCAAATCAGCCTGTTTGCGACCGCAAAATTGGTCGGCCCCATGTACAAACCCTATTTTGCGACTCAGTAAACTATTACCGACTTGGAAAATAGGGTTTGCAACTCGCTATTAGGAAGGGGTGTGCCAAGGGCATCCCTTCCCAGTAGCGACTTGCACTTCATTGTACAATTATTTTGCGACCGCAATTGAGGTCGCAAAAAACTCGCAGTTTACCACCTACAAGTAGGTGGTAAGCCACTCACAAACAGGAAGGGGTCACCATGGGACCACTTCCCCTTTGTGAATGGATGCAATATATTTTTTAAGAGCAGACAGTGGTCCCAGTGGTCTTAAAAAAATTAAACATTTCATTTTTCTTTTTTAAATGCATCCCGTTATCCTTTGAGGAAAACAGGCTGCATTGAAAAAAAAACCTGCTTTATTTATTTATTTAAAGCAGTCACAGACATGGTGGTCTGCTGACCCCCCAGGCCACCATCCCTGGGAGTGCTGACCATTTCCAATGGGGTTGCAAATTGCACCTGA
Organism: Lissotriton vulgaris; assembly: GCF_964263255.1. Classification (NCBI taxonomy): domain Eukaryota; kingdom Metazoa; phylum Chordata; class Amphibia; order Caudata; family Salamandridae; genus Lissotriton; species Lissotriton vulgaris. The sequence continues at coordinate 11,425 of NW_028250249.1, forward strand.
CTCATGAATATTAATGAGGCATGCAATTTGCGACCACATTAGGAATCGCAAACAGTATCTGAGACACTCTTGTAAATTACATTTTGCGAGTCGCAAAATGACGCAATTTGTGACTCGCAAATTGAAATGGTCCTACATCTGGCCCTTAGGTTCTTGAGCCAGTATTGGATTGGTAGGTGGTTACTTTTAGGGTAGAACAGTATTAATTCAGTTTTGTTCACTTTATGCGGTTAGAATTAAACCAGGTTTATATGTTGGTTAGTGTGGCATTGCGGAGTAGGATGTCACTGGGTGATTTGATTTTATGGTAGAGTTGCATGTCATCCGCGTATAGGTAACATTTGACCCCTGCTTGCTTCAGGATGATTGTAAGGGGTTCCATGTAGAGATTGAAGAGGGAAGGGGAGAGAATTGAGCCTTGGGAACACCAAGAGTAACTTGCGTGCGTTTAGAGAGGCAGGAGTTGATTTTAATTTGTTGCAATTGGTGTTGAAGGTAAGACGTGAACCATTTTAGTATTGTGCCATTAATACCAGAGTGGATCTTAAGTGTCTCAAGTAAAGCTGAGAAATTAACAGTGTCAAAAGCCGCTGATAAGTCAAGAAGGATGAGTAAACATGTAACCCCTTCATCTAAGGTTCTGTGAATGACATTTGAGATATTTAGTATGGCAGTTTCTGTGCTACAGCCCTGTCGGAATCCTGATTGGAAGGTATCATAGGGGTTGTAATCACCTATATGTTGGTTAAGTTGTTGAAGAATGCACTTCTCCATGGTTGTAGCTAGGAACGGGAGGTTGGAGATCGGTCTGAGGTTGTTGTGATCATTAGGGTCTACGCCTGGTTTTTTGAGTATGGGTGTGACTTGTCTTGTTGGAGGGAGTCCGGTACAGAGCTTGAGGCGAGAGAAGAGTTGATGATTTTTGTCCAGAATGTGGCAATTATGTGGTTGAGGTTTTGTACTATTGTGAACGGGAGGAGATCGATGGTGTGGGAAGTAGGCTTTAAGTTCGCAATTATATTGAAGACTTCTTTTTCTGTCACGAGTTTGAAGTCAGACCAATTGACATTGTTTTCAGTTGGATGAGATCAAGGTTGTCCTTAGTATAATTTAGGTCTATTTGGTCATTAGTAAGCATAGTGGGGTAGGTTGGGAGGGATGGTGGATTTGTGACTTGGATGAAGAATTGATCAATGATTGCGACTTTATCAGTGAAAAAGCTGGCAATTTCTTCGCAACGTTCTCTGGTGGCTGTTATTTCATGTAGGGATGTGAGGGAGGTCATCTTTTTAAAACACACATGCAGTCTTTCTATCTGGCTCTGGCTGTTGTTATTCAGAGACAAGATTAGCTGTGTGTCTTCTGCATAGTTAATGAATGAAATATCATAAGATTTGACCAAGGTCAGCAGTGGCCCTAAATCTAGTTTTCTTCAACTCGGAGCGCGATAGGTGGGTGGTGGGTGAGGGGGGGAGTGAAATAGCTTGAAATCTACCCGATAGGTTTAATCCACTCCAGAAAAATACCTACTACTCCCATCTCTTGCAATCTAAGTATTAGTATTTGGTGGTTGAAAGTGTTGAATCCCACTGATAGATCTAGTAATACCAGCACTGCAATCCGACCACTGTCAACCGTCATCCTCAATTCATCAATGGCCAGAATAAGTACTGTTTCTGTACCATGTGCTGGTCTAAAGCCCATTTGCTCAATCTCCAAGATTTGTTAAGTTTCCAAATATCCAGTTAACTTTCTCCAGACATACTTCTCCAGAGTCTTTACTGGATAAGGAAGTTGCGAGATAGGGCAACAGTTATTGGGGTCATTTATATCTGCCCTTTGTTTTTTTCAATAAGGGGGGTGATTAAGGCTTTCTTCCAATCGGCTGGTACTTTACCAGAAGACAGTTATTGATTACAGATTTTAATAGCCATTGGTATAGTTCATCCGCTCTTTCTTTCCATAGTTTAGGTGGAATTGGGCCTAATAATTATTCTGAGAAGATTGCAGAGGCCAGGGTCCAAATGGATGCACATAAAGGCTGAACAAGTATGGGAACATTATGGATCACAGGGATACCGAACATCAGATGGTGGTGATGGGGGTGAATGCATTCTGGTCAGGAATGGCTATTCACCTTCAGTTTGCACAAAAGAAGGTGAATCACTTAAGGCCACCGATGCCCGATAAATGGAAACAATGTAGTAGAAAGCCAAGATGAACTGTGTCAAATGCCACTTATAAATCAGGTGAAGTTAATTAATGGAAGCAACAATGACAGACTCACTACTGATGGCGGGATGAAAACCAGCATGAGCGTCATTATGAATAGTGTTATTTTAAAGCAAGGTACTGGCTTGATCTGCAACGAGATCTTCAATCATTTCAGCAGGCTATTATTTTAGCACTATTTTCGGTCTGAAGTGGAGTAGAAATTAAGTCTCAAAATAGGATTTCTTCACAAGTGATTTCACCATACCCCATCTAAATTCATTAGAAGTTGATGTATGAGAGAGTTTAACTACATCTTTCAGACACTGCAGGACAAGGGGACAAGGGGACAAGACTATGGAAAACGGCTCTGGGCAAAGTGTCCCTTGGGGAGCCTGATTTGCATTTAGTTATAAAGATTTGCAGCCTGATTCATCAATGGGAGGTTTTACGAGTCTGAAATAGCGAATCATAAGGAATCGCTATTCCAGACTCGCAAAACGGGATTCATGTAGGAATAGCAAAATTTGTTGCGATTCCTACAGATTCCTTATTTGCGATTAGCAAATTGCTAATCGCAAATAAGGAATAACTCCCCATTCATTCCTATGGGCCAAAAGGCCCATAGGAATGAATGGGGAAGTATTCCTTATTTGCGATTAGCAATTAGCTAATCGCAAATAAGATTGCGATTTAAAGGGTGCCAGGGGTGTCCAGAGGACACCCTGTAGCACCCCTTAAATGCTAATTTAAACAGATGTTGCGCACACACATGTCCAAAGGACGTGTGTGTGTGCAACATGCAACTCAGAAAAATGCTTTTAGAAGCATTTTTCTGAGTTTTCGCTATTTACCACGAGGTTTGACCTCGCGATAAATAGAGGCCCGAAATTGCGATTTCGCAATTTGAAAATGGATGATGGATTGCATTTAAGGAATCTCAAATAGAGATTCCTTAAATGTAATTCCTCGCGAATTCGCTATTACCGAGTTTTGCATTTGGGATGATGAATCCCAAATGCAAAAATTGCACTCGCAAAGGGCCAGATTCTCAGAATCTGGCCCTTTGCGAGCGCAATTACCTTTAATGAATCAGGCTGTTGATGTTTTGAAGCAGCGAGTAGCTGACAAGTAGACCAGATTGCCAAGTCAATGGTGTCCGAGAGATCAGGAATAAAAAGGAAACAAAGCTTGGCTTGGATATCAGATCGAATTGATCTGGTTAATAAAGAATTTAAAGAGATTATCACTTAGCGCCTGAGACTTTATTTCAGAGCAGAGGTATTCAAACTGTTCACACTGTTGGGTGCAAACTTCTGGGGGTCAGTGGCTGTAATACCAGAGAAACGCACATGCGTCTGCAGATACTTGTAAATGGCGATGGCCTACAAGAATAACCTTGTTTATTTGGCAGGTTTCCAGGATTACTTCCTGTACGTGCAGTGGTTGAAGTCTATAAAAAAGGTGTGGGAACTGTAATCTTGACTGTCCTGGGACAGGGCCAGTGAGCATGGTGACAAGGTAAAAACAAGCATTTGCAATGCAATAGGTCTCGCCTTTGTGAGAGTTTCAGCTATTGTCATTGTAAATGACAATGCCTTTCAAAGGCGAGACCTATTGCATTGCAAATGCTAGGGGTAGCTGTGCACTTTATAGGTTTCTAAATAATAATAATAATAATAAATCATAACATGCCAGTGGTAATGGAAACAGAAAAATGATGAGATGGTTGGAAGTTGGTTCTACACATATGGAAGGTGACACTAAAGTTACTCCTTTTCTTGTGCTTAAGATGCATTATACTGTCTTGTCAGCTGAGATGGACCTAGTACACGAAGCAAGAAGTGTGACAAGTACCTGCACTTAACAACAAGGCACAGGGAGAGATTTCCCTTGAATCACAGGATGCTTGAGCCGCCCGCCACGCTCGATCCTAGGTCCCTCGCTTGAAGGTCGGCCACTCTAGCCGTTACGCCACATCAGTCTGGCATACTTACAACATAAAACCTGAGGATTTCCTGTAGGAGGAGTGGAAACTGTACATAGACCTTATTCAGAAAAATACTTGTGAATTGTACTAGAGACCTAATTCACTTTACACTCTCGAAGTCAACTTACACTCTCGACACATCTAAGCTCGAGCACTTGCTTCTGTTAAAAGCAGCTCTTCTTCTGCAGACCTGCCCGTGTACTCGTCATGCCTTCGTCAGGGTGCATCCATTATAAATGCAGCACCTTATCCACTGTGCACGCTTTTATTGCTGTTCCAGGGTCCGGACTACAGATCCCAGACTGCCTTGCGGCTTGAATGGAGCTGTGCTTCCACAGCCTGGCCACAGTGGGCGTCCTCGCCCGGAAGAGGTCGGACTAGGTCTCTAGTGTCAGGTGGGTTGGGAAATCCCTCCACCGGGCAAGCGAGGTGTGCCCCTTCTGACCTCTGCTGTGGGGCCATTAATGAGGGGGATCTCGAAAGTGGCGGTGGAAATGTCGTGTATGTGCGGCCAAAACCAGGGGCAGATATGAGCGACCCCCACTGGAGGCCGGCTTATGCTGCGCGGACTCTGCAGACTGGGGGGGTGGGTTCCTCAAAGGAGGGCTCGGGAACCGACAGAGGCACAAAACAACCGAGCGTGCCCTGGGCTTGCCTCTAGCTGCAGTGGACTCGGGCCGCCAAGCGTTTGGGAGGGGGAGGAGGGGGGGGCTGAGCTGAACCTATTGCCCGATGATCAGCAATCATGCGGATTCCAGGTGGCATGGGTTTAAATAAACATCAAGCTCCTCGGATGATTGTTTGCAGCATCATGTTTGCAATAAAGCAGGATGGAGGTGATTATCTTTGTGTTCTGGGGCGTACACGACATTTCAGGGGAGCAGTTTCAAAATGAATTGTTCTGTTTTTTTTGTTCCATTTTTATACAGCGCCAACTCAAGCCCATAGTATCGGAGCGCTTTACGCGAGTACCAGTTGGCTTACTCACAGCAACCCGGAACCCAGAATGGTTACCTGCGGCAGGGATTGTAGGCACTTGTGCGAGGCTCCGGGGGTCTCCGGGGTGTTAGATCCTTGCAGGCGCTGCCCGGGTGAGGAGCGAAGCAGCCCCTCCCGCCCGGCGTCGACGAGTCTTCCGTTTCCAGGGAACGGCCCCACCGGCACCAATCCCAGCGCGGCTTCTCGTCTGACGTCAGAGGAGCTGCGCTCGGGATTTCTGAGGCTCCCGAAGTTCCCGGCTCCTCCCGCCTGGCGTCGACGAGTCTTCCGTTTCCAGGCAACGGCCCCACCGGCACCAATCCCAGCGCGGCTCCTCGTCTGACGTCAGAGGAGCTGCACTCGGGATTTCTGAGGCTCCCGAAGTTCCCGGCCTGCGGCGGTGCGCCGCTTCGAACAACGGGCAGATGACGGGCACACAGCGCTCCGCTGCAACCGCGCTTTAGTCACAGTCCAGCCCTCCTCAGCGCAGCCCTATCCCAGGCGGCGGCGGTGATTTCAAACAGCGCTCCTTCTGCCACAGAGCTCCACAGTGCCTTCCCATGCGTAAGGGGAGAGGAGCCCGGTGAGTGGGAGTGGGGGTGAGGGGGTGCGGGGGTGCGGGGGGGTGTACGCGCGTGTGTCTGTTTGAGTGTGTCTGTGTGCGTGTGTGTCTGTTTAAGGGGGGTGCGTGTGTGTATGCAGTAAGTGTGTGCCTGTGTATGTGCGCATGCGTGAGTGTGCCTTTGTTTGCGAATGGGAAAATGAGGCACGGCGACGTGCGCGCTCCCGAGGTGAAATCTCGGCCAGAAAAAGCGCGTGGAACTCTGCTGTCCACATTCCCCCAAAAGTAACAACATAAGTTGTCTCGCCCTAGACAGCAAAGCTTCGCTTTGCTTTCGTCTAGGTGAGACCTAAAAAGTGGGTCAAAAGAACAAAATATTCTCTAAGTATTTTACTGTTTTCTTACCGTTCTCGCCCCTGAAATTATCTCATAAGCATGCCTCTTGCACACTCAGCCCTGCCCCTCCTGCTGGGAACTGTAATCTTGACTGTCCTGGGACAGGGTCAGTGAGCATGGTGAAAAGGTAAAAAAAGTGGCTAAAAGAACGAAATATTCTCTAAGTATGTTATTGTTTCCTTATCTTTCTCGCCCCTGAAATTATCTCATAAGTATGCCTCTTGCACACTCAGCCCTGCCCCTCCTGCTTCCCCAATCCTTGTAATAAAGTGTGGCCAGGGGCTTGACTTCAAAACATTTTGCTTGGGGAGGAGTAGATCAGAGTAAAAAAAAATTTTAAACCTCTGTTTTAGAGGCAAGAAAAGACGAATCAATGAGCTGAATTACGATTTTGAAAAACTACTGCTGATCTAATGCAGATTGAACCCAAGAGTGGAAAGTTTTATAGCTACTGGATGAATCACAATTAAAGGAAAACGAGGTAAGTTCGGCTTGAAAACAGTCAAGCATAACTTTATTCCATTGCTTAGATTTGATGGAATAAGCCATCAGAGAATGCAATGGGGAGATACTAGGCTCTTGAAATCTGATTAAGAAGTGGTTAGACCAGATATTCGGATCAGACGTAATGGCAGAAACTTTTCACCAGAAGAAAATAAAAGTTTTGTTCAGCTATGTGGGCCACACCAGCAATGAGATAAAGGGCATTGCATTCAGAGAGATGTGAAAAGAGACCCTTTAACCCGCACACCAACAAGATTCTCAACGTAAAAGTTAAAATCCCCAAAGATAATCAGTTCCTGTTTTCGATAATGAAAGAGGAAGGGAGATAGTCAAACTGGCAAGTGGAATTTCAGAGTGTCTACTCTATACACTAATAGGAGTTTCTAACAAGCATTTACAATGCAATGGTTTTGCCTTTGTTAAAGTTAGAGCTATTGGCATTGCTCTTGACATTATTTTTATTTATGTTTTTTTTAACATAAATAAATGGCATTGTCATTTACAATGCCACTAGCTTTATCTATCGCAAATGACACACACAAACACACACAGAGCCCCCCACACACAGCCACACAGAGCCCCCCACACACACAGCCCCCCACACACACAGCCACACAAAGCTTTCTACACACACAGCCACACAGAGCCCTCCACACACACCAACACAGCACAAGCAGGCAACAGGGGCACACGGAGGCACAAGCAGGCAACAGGGGCACACGGAGGCACAAGCAGGCAACAGGGGCACACAGAGGCACAAGCAGGCAACAGGGGCACACAGAGGCACAAGCAGGCAACAGGGGCACACAGAGGCACAAGCAGGCAACAGGGGCACACAGAGGCACAAGCAGGCAACAGGGGCACACAGAGGCACAAGCAGACAACAGGGGCACACAGAGGCACAAGCAGACAACAGGGGCACACGCAACAGGGGCACGAAAACGGAGGCACAAGCGGGCAACAGGGGCACGAAAACGGAGGCACAAGCAGGCAACAGGGGCACGAAAACGGAAGCACAAGCAGGCAACAGGGGCACACGGAGGCACAAGCAGGCAACAGGGGCACACGGAAGCACAAGCAGGCAACAGGGGCACGAAAACAGGCACAAGCAGGCAACAGGGGCACGAAAACAGGCACAAGCAGGCAACAGGGGCACGAAAACTGAGGCACAAGCAGGCGACAGGAGCACAAGGAGGCACCAGCAGGCAGTGTCATAAGATGACATGCTGATCAGTATGTTAAATTAAGTATATAAAAAGGTATTTGCATGCAACAAATGTACTACAATAAAAGCCTCATGGGCACAGCTCACAAACGTGTTTCAAAACAAGCACCTCAAACAAATGGGTCTTGGCCACACAAATTAGCAATTGCCACAAAACGCTAGATTAGACAATAGGGCTTTGGAGAATGGGAAAAACATTTTTTTAATGTGCCCCTGAAAGGACATCACAAAACTTGGTAGTGAAAGAATGCGCATGCTTCAAAAAAATAGGGAAACATTGGAAACCTAGAGTAGCTAGAGTAGAAAATAACTACAACATGTTTTAACAATATAGAATTTGCTTGAAGAGAAGTGCACCTTGATGACAAGGAGTTGGTGGGGTATCCTACACTTACCTCACCTTGTTAATGGCCTTGGTTCAAGAGTTCTAGCTAATTAAAGCATAGTTCTGATAGACAAACGACAATGATCTTAAAGACTAAATACAAGCATTAGTTCCTCAATGGAGAGTGGGAGCCAGGGGGATCCATGACAAGCAAGGGATGTCAGACTAAACTGGCAGCTGAATACCAGTACACTTCAAAATGTAGACACCACATAATTCCCTGTCCTCTTCCATCTCAGTCTACTGAAGTGTGTACAAATGCAGATTTCATATTCAAAAGGAGCAACGAATTATTAGAAAAAACAAGAGACTTGGACCACTTCCTAATCAGAAGTGATCCTCAAATGTTGAGGCTCTGTGGGTAGATAAGGACAGCCAGCAGAAGCTACCACAAAGGAAGGAACATCATAACAGTTATTTCAAAGCCAAAGATGATATAGCAGCCTTTTAAGAGCCAACCACAAAATCTGAAAACTGGTGAGAGGAGAGAGTGGAGCAGAATGCAAACATCATTAAAAATAGCAAGGCATCAGAAGGGCCAATGTCTCAATAACTACATATACATTGAAAATGTTTTCTGCTATTTATACACCAAAGGAAATGTAGCTCAAAACAAATGTGACCAACTACAGTAGTTATATTATAGGCATTGTCTACTTTCTACAATTTTCCCACACACCATCTTCAATGGAATATTGCCAAGTGGTTGTTCAGTCCCAATTAAAAGCCAGTATGGTTGGAATGGGTGAACATGTTAACTAGAGAAGAACGGCACAGTGAAAGTAAACACCATAGTGCCCAGTCTCCAGCTTGTTTAATGCTTTACCATAATTATGCAGGAGTGTAATCAACAACTATGGCAATGCCAAAGGAGCAGAAAAAAAAAGAAGATTTCGTACTACTTGACTAAAACTAAAGGGAGTATCAAAGGTCCCAAAAGTTGAACTCCACAGTGCAAAATCATGGCTAACTTCCTGAAACGCAGGAGGCGCTTCTTAAGAGCTGGTGAAATTAACAACAGAACCAATTCTACATTTCTACCCCTTCTTACAACCAAGGCAGCATATATTTAACAACGCATCACAAAATAACTTTTACTGACCAAATAGTTTAAAGAAGTGCTGCTAACACTTATGGCGACAGCATGCCCCGCAATTCGAATTAGCAGAATCACCCAGTCTTTATTTTCTCTAAGGTTTCTTTATCACTTGTATCCACGTTTTAAAGTGGAAAAATTACACTTTGTGGAGGCTGTCTTTCTCCAATCATTTCTGACTTATTTCAAAAGGAAGAGCATCGATTTTGGAATAGGCTAGAATGTATTAACACACATGGGTGTTCTTTTAACTTGATAAGCGCAAATGTATTTGACTGCTCTCACAGAGTATATGCTTTGGCAGAGATAATTACACCACTGGATATTACGCATGTAACAGTAGATATTATTTCGTTTTTCTAAAATAAGACAGATTGCCTTAGGGTCACTACGAGGCACTTGTGGATCCAGTTCAAAGCAAAAACTTGAATCATGGGTTAACGTAGTTAAGATTACATTCACTCACACTCATCACTCTGCCCAACCAGCCAGGTCTCCTCACATTTTATGAAGCGGAGGTTGTTGGCTTTGCTCTCAACATGGGGCTAATAGCATTTCAGGACTCAGAGCCCAAAGCACCAAATAATCTGAAGGTATGGTGCTGAATAAGATGCAAGACGGCCATTGTTACATTTCTAGCTGGAGTTTACTGAGGAACTAGCTTTTGCAATCAGTATGACCCTATCTTCTAGTGTGCTAAATTATACTGAATTTTCTCCTCCAATCTTACAGAAGTCAGTAGAGTACATTCTAGATTAGTAAGTGGGAAAAGGGAAAATGAGGGCCGGAAGGAGGACTGCGGACGCCGTGGGGGTTGCAAGGTTTAGCATGGTGAAGGTGTTGCAGGCGTGAGTGCGCTGAGCCAGGTAAGGGCTAAGACTCTGTGGAGCGGGGGAATGGAAAGTCATCACACGGTGTGTCCGGGACAGGGGAGGATGTGCGAGGTAGGGCTACATCGGTTTATGTAAGAAGCGCTGGTAGCGCGGTGGCTCCGGGTAGATTGAGGTTCGATAAGTGGGTGGTGAAATCACGGGGAGAGGTGCCGGGGCGGGGAGGAGGCAGGCGAGAAACTGGCAATGTGGATGCGTGGAAGCGAATAGAGTGCCGGAGGGCGCTCATGCGGGGTGGTGAGTCAGTGACTGGACGCAAGCCAGACAATGGAATTGTGTCCGTCGATTGGCGGAGTCTGGCACACAGGCAAAAGAGGGGCGGTGGCCTATGGTAGGGAGGGTAGGTGGAGACCACAATCGCCTGGAAGCTAGCGATAACCTGAGGGGGCTGTAGAGTGTAAGCGGGGGAGCGAGGAACTGGGGAGGACGGGAAGTGCGTTTCGGGGAGAGCACGGTGAGGGCAACTTACAGCAGCCAGAAATGGCAAGGCGTGGAAAAGTAGTTTCTCAGGTGGACCCAAGGCTCAACGGAGTCCGGAATGCATTCCCTCCACAGAAGACGGCCGGAGCAGGAAGGCGATGCAGCAGAGCAGATTAACGGGCATTGTAGAGCGGGAACGGGGGCCGGAGACACGGGGGGCGGGAACGGGCATTGTAGAGCGGGAAAGGGGGCCCGGAGACACGGGGGGCGGGAACGGGCATTGTAGAGCGGGAAAGGGGGCCCGGAGACACGGAGAGCGGGAGGGGGGCGGGAACGGGCATTGTAGAGGAAAGCACGGTCACCAGCGGGAGGGGGGCGGGAACGGGGACGGGAGATGCTGCGAGCAGGAGAGGGGGTGGGAACAGCGGGAAATTAAAGCAAGCACTCACCTGGACTTCTTCCGGGTGCCTTCAATGCCGGACCGGATTCGGGGGCGTTCCCGGCTTTCGGCTGACGTCGCGTGACGTCGGCAAAAGCCAAAGAATCTCGGGAACGCCCCCGTGTCTACTCCGGCATTGACGGACAGGCCCCTCGTCCAATGGCTAGGCTCCATTTATGGAGCCAGCCAATGAATGACGAGGGCCGTTCCTGTCTCCCGTATAGATCTCAAGAGGTTTTTGCCTGCGCAAAAAAGATGAGGGACTTCGAGAGAGAGTGACTGACCTTTGAACCCAAACATCTCCACACCTCCCTGGATTCACCTGATCCAGGCACTGCTTTGCTCTGTCACGTTGGTGACAAGTTGTTTGTTGGGTGCGCAGAGGGTTATTGTGGTGTTTGGCGGGGGTGAATGGGAACTAGGAGTGCAAGGAAGGGGCTGGTGGAGTTACAAATGTTAATTGAATTTATTTAGCGCTTACTACTCCTGATGAGGCCTTGAAGCACTTTATGATAGGCAGCGCCCGGCTCCAGAAACCAAGGTTAGTGGCAATCCCAGTATTATTGGCTACTGAGATTAATTTTTCTTTATCAAGCAAACCATCACATGCATGCACTCCAGCTTCTTTGCGCTAGATTGAATTAAAACACTACCTGCACAGGTTAAAAAATATTACAAGCACTTTGAATTACTTCACTGGAGCCGAGTGAGGAAGACGCCGCCTCTGATAATGCAGATCGCTCCGTGCGCCCCTGTGAATATTGGCGCCCTGGGCCTGCGCCCAGCTCACCTACCAACGCCGCCTCTGTTTGTGAGAGAGAGCGGTGGTGGCTGAGAGAGAGCACCGTCCCCAGAAAAAAAGAGCAACCCGAAAAGCGAGAGGGGGAGGGGAGGATAGAGAGGTGACTCCTCCTTCTCCAAGCTTGAGAGCGCTCAGCGCCCACCTCTCAGAGTCAGAGACATCCCGGGCAGGAGACAGAGATCCTCCTGGTAGCGCTGATAAGTGGGTAGAGACAGCTTGTTGCAGGAGTCACTAGAACCCACCAGGAAGCTGACGACTGAGTAGGAAAGCGTAATAGACAGGTCACTCGAAGGGAGAGCAGTGGTGAGAGGGAGTTTGAAGAGAGAGGCTACAGAGAGAAATAGAGGAGGCAGCGAGAGGAAGAGACAACCATGTCTGACCTCAGTGCTCTGTTGGGGAGTCCTGCTCAAACTTCAGTGCCAGACTGAGATGATTCTCAAGGGTCGTGTCTGGGGGTACAGAGACAGGCAGAGACCCTGACAGAGTCTGGGCGTTGGTCACTAACACAGGCCCTCGCCCCTGTGACACCCCTCGTCTGTAGTAAACCTTGGTATATCTCGGCTAGCCGATAAAAGGAGGGGGCAGTGGCTTAGAATATAGCAAATCGAACTCCATTCAAAAATATGGGGATGGGTCCCTAAATGTGCCCTTCAGCTGGCCTCACCGCTAGTAATGAGAGGCAGCCGAGGGTCGTCGAGGGACAGTGAGGGAAGGGAGAGGGGCAGTTTTGTCCTCCAGTGGCGCTGGTGGGAAAGTTGTAGAGCGGGAATGGGGGCCGGAGACACGGGGGACGGGAACGGGCATTGTAGAGCGGGAAAGGGGGCCCGGAGACACGGGGGGCGGGAACGGGCATTGTAGAGCGGGAAAGGGGGCCCGGAGACACGGAGAGCGGGAGGGGGGCGGGAACGGGCATTGTAGAGGAAAGCACGGTCACCAGCGGGAGGGGGGCGGGAACGGGGACGGGAGACGCTGCGAGAAGGAGAGGGGGTGGGAACAGCGGGAAATTAAAGCAAGCACTCACCTGGACTTCTTCCGGGTGCCTTCAATGCCGGACCGGATTCGGGGGCGTTCCCGGCTTTCGGCTGACGTCGCGTGACGTCGGCAAAAGCCAAAGAATCTCGGGAACGCCCCCGTGTCTACTCCGGCATTGACGGACAGGCCCCTCGTCCAATGGCTAGGCTCCATTTATGGAGCCAGCCAATGAATGACGAGGGCCGTTCCTGTCTCCCGTATAGATCTCAAGAGGTTTTTGCCTGCGCAAAAAAGATGCGCAGAGCGCATCTTTTCGCGAGGCAAAACCTAACAAGCATTTACAATGCAACGGTTTCGCTTTTGGAAAAGCTAGAGCTATTGGCAATGTAAATGACAATGCCATTTATTTATCTGTTTTCAAAACCAACACATAAATACAAATTTTGTCATTTACAATGCCAATAGCTCAAACTTTTCCAAAGGCGAAACCGTTGCATTGTAAATGCTTGTTTTACTCTTCATAAATTGTAATGGTTTTAAATAACTGCAAACAATAAAGATATATCCACAATACTCTACTGAAATAGGGCCAATTTACATGTATGTACATTGTATGTTAGTTGGTGAACCTGAGAGAGGACAAGGAAATGACAAGCTCGCTAAAATGGAAGGTGAGATGTGTAGACCACGAAGCAGAAAAGAAAAAGAAAACATTTACATTCGGAGGGAAGGGGAAATCCTAGATTCAACGAATCGAGTGGGTAGCGCGTTAGAGAGATCAATATCTAAAATAACTTCATGCGACTGGAGCAGTAGAAAACCAACAGTTAGATAGAAGAGTAGGAGACTAGTGCTTTAAAAGCAAGTGTTTCGGATCTTTTTTAGAGAGACCGTAGAGTTGGAATCGTGCAGATATAAGGGGGAATAGCGTTCCAAACTTTGGGTGCAGAGCCGAAGAACGCCTGAATCAGATTGTTTTATGTTGAAGACTGGTGGGAATTTCCATGAAGACATTGTATGAACTTTGACTTGCCTGTAACCTCCAGAGATCTTACGTTGTTAAGCTAGGTAGTGGGAGGGGTTAGCATGAATGAGTTTGTATGTTGTTAAGCATGCCAGTTTGTAGGGAAATATTCCCTTAGTGGAAAACCCTAAAAGGAAATGCTGGTGAGGTGCGGGAAGAGGCAGTGAAGAAACTCAGTAGCCCATTGAAATAAATCACAAATACACTCCAATACCTAGGCGTGGCCGGTTCTACCTAGCCTGTCCTTAATAATGCCAGTTTTCGGATGTAGGATATACACAGACAGAAAAGTGAGATGTCCTCCTCATGTAAGTTCAGACTTCATCTTTGCTGCTCCCTCAGGTCTCTACTACATGTAAGAAGGCAAATAACACCTTCCTATTTAGAGACTCTTGTGGCACCGCTGCATGATTTACACTACACTCAGGGTAACTTCTTATTTCATAACCACAACACCCATGGCTAAATCCACAGGAAAGGGTGTTATAAAGAAAAGAAGAACAGAAGATATGCTAGCAATGACACTGTGGGAACAGATGACGCTTAGATCTTCACGTTGCATGCTCATCTGTGAGTAACGGTGTAAAGGATTGTTTTGTAACACCTTCAAGTCAGCAGTGCATCGAGAACTGAATTCCCAAACAGCTCTACCATCAGAAGCTATGCCTTCTGATCAATCCGTCTAACCATTTTTATCGCTCCTTGAAGTCTGGAGACTTGAATTGCCCACGCATGTTGCTTTATTGCATTTTCAGTCGCCAAGTTTGAAAGACCTCTGGCAAGGTTGAACTATGGTAATTCTTAAAGGTATTTCATACATTGAACTCTTAGGAGCAACAGTCTGATAGGGTGTATACAAAAACCACGGAGGTAGTTCCCAACTGTACACCCTACTGGACATCTTCTCCTCTACATGTTCTTGCAAATCAGTGGCTGGTTCAGAACTCTAGCAATGCATTCTGCGTCCCTTTCCCAAGGTTTAGCAGTCAAAGAGCATCATCTTTGAAACCATCCCTTCTGTTGTTTTCTGTGCAGATCTTTATTTATTCTGGGTGCAGTGTGGCACCCGTTGTGGCAGTCTTCCTCTCTAGTCCCTTCAGCTGTGGTTGCTTATCCAAGATCCCTGAGTGCCAGTTAATTAACTTAGAGCCAGCATTTGATGGCATTATCTGCTAAACTCTTGTCGACAGCAAGTCACATTTTATAAAGCACAGTACATTGATACCACATTGAATGCATGCTACATGGTTGGGCCGGAGGGGCGGGAAGTCATGTCACTGATTTTACAGCCCTGTGGGTCACTGAATATCCATTAACTAAAGTAACAAGAATCATGCCAATGTTTTATACCGCTAACGGGACCCGGCCCCTAGCGTCAGGGACCCTTCGCGCCTCTAGCGCGTCTCACCGCAATGCTGTTGGGAGGGGGGATTCCCTTCCAGGCGCACCCCGCGGCGAGCGCTCACTAGCGCTCCAGCCCGGCCGGTCTCAGGACGCTCCTCCGCCCGCTCTCGGCTCTCTAGGGAGCAGCGGGGGGCAGAGACGGCAGGCCGGGGGCTGGCGCACTCTTTCAGGTCCCTCGGCGAGGTCAGGTCAGTCTTCCCCGGGCCCGGCGGTGATCGCGGTGAATTCTCGGCTCCTCCAGTCGAGCGGGCCAATGCAGACACGGCAGAACGGGCGAGCCTCCAAAGCACCCGGGAGTCAGCCTATGGCAGTGCGGCTCCCGGGTCAAGCCTGCGATGACGCTCCTCGCCCTAGCCAATCACCACACGGCAACAGTGGTGACGCTGCGCCGCACGGGCCAATCCCGTCGCGGCGTTTGGTGAGGGGGCTCGGCTCTCCCGTCCAATCGGAGAGCAGCGGGCTCGTTTTCGGTCGCGTTGGTACCAGCAAGGTACGGGGCCCTTCGTCGGGGGTTTACTGATCCCGGGTCGCGGTGGTGAAGCTGCACACAGGTTATTTTAGTGCGCTCTGCTCGGGGAAGGCTCACAAACCTTCAGTCTGCACCAAACACGTGTAGGACAGCGAGGGGAGGGGGGACGGCGGGAGGAGGGACACAAGGCAGGACAGCAGCAAGCACGGCCCGGCCGGACCAGATTCGGGGGCGTTCCCGGCGTCGCGTGACGTCGCCAAAGCCAAAGAATCTCGGGAACGCCCCCGAGTCTCCTCCGGCCATGACGGACGCCTCTCTGTTCCAATGGCTAGGCTCCATTTATGGAGCTAGCCAATGGGACAGGGGGGCGTATTCCAGAGTCACTACTGCAATCAAGAGATTTCTCTGGAGGCGGAGCCTAAAGGCTCCGTTCCCCAGCGAAACCTAAAAAGGAATAGGCCAAGAAAGTGTTTAGAATTTCACCTTTCCTGTGGTCGTGGCAATGAGTAATGAAGGAGAAAAAGACAGAATTGATAATCCTAGCCAAAGTGTCTGTTACCAGATCTATCATGAGGTAGCAGGGAGAATCTGCAGGAATGATTTTGACTAAGGCTTTGTGTCACCAGCCTTTAAGCCACCTTTTATTGAGACAACATATACCTAAATTGTGAAAGGACAATACAGCATCAATTTCAGCAGCATGTTTGGGTACCGAATGCATATTAAATATACTGCCGGAGTGGCAAAGACACACACAGACACACACACACACGCTCATACATACACTGAAGACTCTTAACAGATGGAAGATCATTCAGCAACATTAGCGATCAAGTGGTGTCCAATCTGATTTGAGACCATAAACATAATAAACCTTAGTGACAGCTCCTGCAGGCGCAGTGCCATACTGGATTGCACCTGTTCAGTTAAATCGTTATGTGGAAGTAGTTAGCGATCGACTGATTTAAGTAACGTGCCACCGGCAATCATGCAAGTAGCGAGCACTTCCATTAGTGAACCAATGCCTCCATCTCACAATGCCTGACATTTTTAAACTTGTAAACGTATTTCTGTATGGCTGATGCAGCGATGGTTGGTCTACTGCCCCAGTCGTGGCCTACCTAAAGAATATTTGTGCATTTGGCACTGGACTACTTAAAACCAGAGCATAAGACTGGCTGATGGCATTAACCCTTTGCGATCTCCTTTTTCATACCTCTGTCGTTCAACATCCAGTTGTCCGGGCACTTAAATGCTTCATATACTGATATGGCCTTTTATTTCCAGTCATGACCAATAGTGCATTGGAATCCTAAACATAAGAAACAGACCTGACGCATATATACTAATTATACTTTCCTGACTAGACTACAAGCTGTGTCACTAAACTGAGGTTTACTAGTCAGCCCATGCTTTTGGTTATCAGGTCTGCAAAGACTATCTTATAAGGTTGTATGACGATCTGTTGCATACACGGTTATCGCGGCCCTTTAAATCGCGGCAATAACATCGCAATGGCCGTCACACCGGCCATTACCTCGTCGCATGTAGTTGCAACGCAAATGCGGCAATGTAATTGGGTCGTGTGTCACATCGGCGATTTAACATCGCACGACATGACAGCGCGATGTTTAATCGTTTTCCCCTTGTTTTTCGTGCCCTTCTGCCCTCTGTTTCCATCGTTTTTCGTGCCCTTCTGCCCTCTGTATACCTCATTTTTCCCATGCATACACCCATCCATGCATCCATCCGCCATCCATCCATCCACCCATCCATGCATACACCCAGCCATTCATCCATCCGCCATCCATTCATCCAGCCATCCATGCATACACCCAGCCATTCATCTATCCGCCATCCTATCATCCACCCATCCACCCTCCATGCATACACCCATCCATTCATCCATCCATCCATCCATGCATACACCCATCAATCCATCCATTCATCCTCCATCCATGATACATTAATATAAATGTAATGTAGCGCTGCACTTTTAAGTTTGGCATCCAGCCCTAATCCAGTAGTAAAAAAGTAATGTAATGCTGTTTTGCGAGTTGATAGGATGCTCGAACTCTGGTTGACAACACCAAAGTCGGCAGAGCTATCCGTCAGGCTATATGTTAGCCCGTTTTGTAAGTGTTTCCGTTTATATACAAGATATGTTACCGGTTTTTTTTTTTTGTCACCCCTTATCTTTTTTATAAAATATTGTTTATGAATCCGTTTAGTCCCTGTTTACGTGGTTTTACGTGTTTTCCCCCTTTTCCTTTCTTCGTTAGTTTTTGCTGAATTCTTGCGTTCCAATGGCATAGTCCCATTTTCCGTATTCCTACAATTTATGTTAGGCCGGGGTTTTAGGTGTTTTTCCCCCCGTTGTAATGGCATTTTAACATCGCATGCGTTGTAATTGCATGCAATGTTAATGCCATTGCGCCGTTGTAGCATTCGCACAAAAATGCTGCGATGCCAACGACAATGCGATGTAAACGCACCACGATGTATTTTCATCGATGTCATTGGTGTTTCCCATCTTATAACTCAAGGAGCGCACTTAAATAACTTGTCTACAATGGTTCTAAAAAGGTAAAACTCTCTGGTTGAGTCACTGGTCGATTATGCTTCTTATTCAGCATCTCCAGGGTATTACCCAATATCGTTTTATCAAGAATTTGAGTTGACATTTGTGTATACAAACATGTTGCGGGTTACTTAAATGGAAAGTATCACTTATTATTGGAATGAAACCGAACTTTACAATAATATAAGCCATGTAGTAAAACCTAGGGGCTCATTATGCCTACTGGGGCCTGCCTTATGCTCAATCACGGCTGGTTTCACTCTCCAACCACATTTTCTTGAGGTTTAAAAATATTCAACAATAATGAAATGCAAAGACTAAATTACGAAACCGGTTCGACCACTATGTCTTGCTTTAGTATTTAATGTGATGGGTTCTTGTCATTTTTCAGTTTCAGCAGCAGGCAGCGGCTGACAACGCCTCACAAAATGAACAGCTGACTTCTGCAGGTACGGGTTGTGAATTTTATGGAGGGACTGTTACATGCGGATTCATAGCCGGCAAAGGTGTTGAATTTTTCAGATGGCTTTAGGATAAAGAATCCAAGGCCACAGCAACACCATGCACAGGTGGTCGAGGAATATCAGTGGATTAGACATGTCAAAAGGATTCTGTAAATAGGTTCAACTAATGTTCACGCTCGAATGAAAGCCAAAGACGTCTGGGAGCAGGACACAGCTGTAAAGGGATCATTATAAAACAGATTAGGTATGACAACTCTCTTGATATTGTTGGTTTGACAGAATTAGCGTTCTGTCAATCAAAAAAAAACAGATGAATGCTAAAAGAAATCTGTCAGTCTCAGCAGCCATCTGCTGCAGTGAGCTGATCTGCTTAAGTTAAAAGCAACTTGACGGCAGATGATCAATTTCTGAATGTAATCATTTATTGTGGGCATCATGAAATGATGTGTGCTTACTTGAAGGTTTATAGATGTATAAGGTGGTCGTGTGTGTGTGTGTACACACGAGTGACAGCAAAAGAGAATGCATGTGCTTTTGTGTACCTGTGTTATTTTAATGTCTAATTGGATTTCAAGTTAACCAGACCTTACAACTCTCTAAAGCAAACTTTATTTTAGAAAAGATCAGCCCTCTATTGTGGCTACCCTGGGAAGTGATATTGACATTTCTGAGGGTCATAGCAGATCCTCACAGAAGCATATAGTGCCTCTTCGCTGCCAAGCAACCAGGGCCTGGTCCCCACTTTAGTTAATTCTGTTGCATGATGTAAGGAAATGGCACGGCCTAGCGCGCAAACAGTAATGCAAGACAGCAACTACGAACACTGCTGCAGAAAAACCAAGGCTTCTTTCTTGGAACAAAGTGAAAAAGGCATTATGGAAAACTGACAATCAACAATCCCTATCTGATCCTTAACCTTGTACTTATACATTGACCATACCATATATACCTCAAAATGGAGATACAGTTGGTGTTCTCCTTTCTGGAGGCAGCATAGTGCAGCATCTGTGTTGTTCTCAAGGTGCTCTATCCTCCAGTAACTGCCTACAGATGGCAGATGTGTTGTAGTATATATGGCGGTTGAGGCCTAGATAACATGCAAAAGAAACACAATGCAAATAGCGGCTCTGGCAAGAGAACAGTGAGTGGACCAATGGGACATTTGATAGCTACTGACTACTATAGTCAGTTAAGGCTAGGCCTAGGTGGTAAATTCCGTTCCGTTCGCTGAATTTGGGTAATTTTGCGTTCCGCGGAGAACGCGAAATTGCCCAAATTTCTGCGTTCGACAACTTTGCAAAATTTTCTGCTTGTTCGCGTTCTCAAAATGCGTGTTCGCGAGCTATTTCCCCCGAGCACGCAAGCAGCGATTGCGAACAGTAAAAAAGCATCGCGAACAAGCAATTCCGCACGCTCGCGGAATTTCTGCGTGTTCGCAGAAATTTTTTACCATTTCGCAGAGATTTGCGTAACGCGATTACACGAATTCCGCCCACCCCTAGTTAAGGCCTGCTCTCTGCTAAACTATAACTTATTTTTAATTCTAGAGGACATACATTTCCCTAACAAACAAATGAAATCTTTAAGACAGAAACTTCTCACTTTGACACAGTGTCCAAGGCATGGCTCTCTGCTAATGAATTAAGGAGCCAGCGTGCCCACTGAGCATCTGTCACTTCTTTTCATTTTTTGTAGCTTTCGTTAAATTCAATTTGTTTGTATTTTATAAACAAAAGGGTTGAGGCAAAGAACCTGCACCTGTTATAGTCTGTGACTTACAAATATTGTGATGGTGCTTGGGAAACCAAGGAACACAACCCTATCTGTTCCTTTAAGGACAAAGTCCAAATACAAAACACAGATTGTGGAATCAGCACCCATCAAGAAGTATTTTCCATAATAGTTAGTGTCCTTCAATCAATAATTAGGGTCCATTTCAAATGAGCAAGTCTGAACTTGATAGTAGTATACTTTCCATTCTTTATTATGATTTTCAACAGTTTTAGCCTCTTTTTTAGGCTAAAAAAGAGGCTAGAAAAGAAAATCTGCTGTGAATTGGATCGTTTTTCTACTGTTGAAAATCAGAATAAAGAATGGAAAGTATACTACTATCAAGTTCGGACCTGCTCATTTGAAATGGACTCTAATTATTGATTGAAGGACACTAACTATTATGGAAAATACTTCTTGATGGGTGCTGATTCCACAATCTGTGTTTTGTTTGTATTTTAGTTTACTTATCATAATACATTAGACACTTTATCGAGCCGAACATCCCAACCAATGCTTCAAATTTTAGGTTTATAAAGGGTAATCCAGGATGGAAGGAAACACCATTCTCAATGCACACATTATTAAAAACAGTATCTCAGGGCCCCATCAGATAAAATGGCCACGCAGGACACAAACAAAGATAATTTAGTAAAAATAAGGAAATAAATCAATAACGGTAAATATGTTGTGGTTTACAAATATGCCTCAAAAAATCAAAAAGTTGCCCAAGGAATTGTAATATATGAAGATAAAAAGCCGGTCCTAATTCTGTCAATCACATATCTACATGCTCACCCTTGCAACTTCTCCACAATACTGGTATTTATGAAATAATTTTATGAATCTGTTAAAATGTATTGATCCTGGTCATACTGTGTCACCATCCTGTGACACGGATATAGCTTCTAATAACCAAGAATACAAATTACAACTACACCCATATCATGTATGTATGTCTGTTGATAAAAGATGGTCACCGCTTAGCATCCATAATTCTTCTTTATTAGCTCATGTAGGAATTTGCTGAGGAAATGACTGAAATCTCCAAGGGCTGGGGGCTACTAATACTAGAACCTAGACCATGAGCTTTCTGAGAGGATCTAGAAAAATGATCCACACCCAGTAATGCCATGCAGCAAAATTTAGTTAGTCAAACAAAAAGGTGACTGCGCTAATATAGGACGAAATCTGAACTTTCCCAGTGCACTGAAAGTGTTCCTGGAGGTTCCATCAACTTTGCATATTATTGATTGTCAGAGATTATTCCCCCTTCCCTCTCATGTCTTCCTTCAAAATTAACTCCGCAACAGGCACAGGGCTGTGTTCAGTTTCACAGCTAAAGCTTTTTCATGACAAAGCGATGACTTGTCGGTGGATTGAGTATATAGCCTTCTTTCTGACCACAAATTAGGGAACTCAATTAGGTATTTGAAATTCATACTAGACTCATTTCGAGGCACATAAGAGCCAATTTACTCTAAGGTGTTAAAAAACTGCAAACGACGAACAACAGTTTTTCTAGATGCTCATGTTCTACGCCACATAAACATAACATAATAGCACTGTACTTTGTGTATTCTCCCACACCTAAATGCTTGGTTTGACAGGCTACTGTAATTCATGAACTTCAACACAAAAATTACTGAGTTCCAATGCTGAAACTATTTTAAAAAGTATAGAAAACTCTAGTGGGCCAAATTATGCATCAAAAAAGCCGCGAGGAGCTCTTAAATACCTCGTTTAAAATTACTGCAAATGTTCAATAGGAATACAGTTCTCGTTATATTAATACATTTTTTGTGCCTATTTTTTTTAAATTATTTTTCTTGTTTTTTTAGAACAGGGATATGCGTAACCAGCCATACTCAAGAACGAAAAACAAACAGCCACGAAGAACAAACAGTGGAATAAGTGATCATTGTTTGTTTAGGCAAGCAATTCCCTATTTTCGTGCCTATTGGACATTTCACTTGTCACAATTAAGGGTAACTTTGCTTAAGAATGCACTGATACAATTTCGTCAGGCTTCTAAAACCGACAATTGAGCTTTGGTGGCATATCAGGATTTTATGTTGCAAACTTCAATAAACTCCGAGTGTAATAAAAAAAAATACACAAATAATTGTACACCTACACACACATTAGCACTACCCAAACTTGTTTTCACAAACAGAACATATAACTTACTCATCACAGTTCTTGTTTAACTGAGTATAAGTGTTTTGTTGGGGTTCTATGCGTCTTGAACTAACAGTTCGATGCAAACCACATCAATACCCCACTGACAAGAAGGGCTTCAAAAACTATCACATAAACAAACAAACGTTATGCAATAGCTGTATGGTGCAGTACAACAGATACTGACCAAGGAATAACCTTTAAATGACCGCCATCTTTAAATACACTATTCATATTTAAATTCACTATGAGCAAACTAAGGTTTGGCAATACCACACATTCCAGGTCGATTGTGAAATATACACCCTCACACCTTTGCTGGAAGATCCGCATATTTGCCTAGCACACCAGCAACACCACTCAATACTAAAACCAAAGAAACGAGCGCCGAGGAAAAAAACATGCGGAAATACAGTGGGGTCGCTGGTATGTAATCAGTACAAATTACTAAAAGGCTAAAAAACGTGGTAAATCACTCGGACCACCTGCCAGGAGAAAATGTACTATGGCTGGTTTACTTTCTGTGACCGAAAACAATGCCTGCCTTCTACGTGCAGGTGCAGGTGCAGCAAGCCATGGTTAAACTTAACACCAAGTGCAGGTCCAGCAGCAAAGAAATACAGAGTGTGCGTGAAGACAGCATGAATGGAGGCACTTCCGGTGGTAGTCGGTTGCAGGCGGCGTCAGAATGAGATGAGGGCCGAGAAAAACCAGCAAGGGGCTCATTTCTTCAGTATGGCCTTTCATTGCCTTAGACTAGTTTGGACTCGCACAATCTCTAAATCTGAACATAAACGATACTTGTGGTTATATATTTATTCTAACAGTTGTACCGAACGTGCTTCTTTGAATGCAACGATTAGAAAGGCACAGTCAACACCCACACAATAAATGTAAAGTTTTACTACCTAATAATAATGCCATGCGTTTAGATGGGCGTGGCACACTTCTGTAACCAGTGCTTGATTCTTTGTTTCAATTTCCACTTTTTTTGAAGGGGTGAGGGACTTTACTGTGCTGGATAGGTTTGGCTTTGTTTAATTAAGCGACTGCTTCGCTTTTTACCTGACCAATTGGAGGTTTTGAGTAAAGTTGTAAATTGCTTAGACTGCAGAGAATGACATGACATGAACTTACCACTGTCCCCTCTCTGGTATAGTATATTTGTTCCATCTCCAGACACCTGAATATGATGTGAGCGATTGTTTGCTGAGAGAAATCACCTTAATTACCAAAAGGCACATTGGTAAATCAGTTGGTGAATTCTGAAGCAATATTTAGTCCACCCCCTTGCGTATAATAATAATGCCAGAAAAATGTGCAGGTATTTCAATATCATTGGGATGAATTGGAGCGTGCCATCACTGGGATGGGAGGAAGCTTCCTGGCATTCATACTGCTCTTGATATTAGACACAGGACCAGGGCAAAGGGGCTGCTTGGGACCCTCTCTGTCTTAACCAGCCATTGAACCCTTACATGTTAAAAACACAGGATGACCGTGTTATCTCAAGATTTGAAGCTGCTGGACTGTGGCTATAAATAATCACTGAACATGAACATCCTGCAGTCACAGGGTTTGAATTAACATTGCTTAAAAAATGTACAGTGGCCTTTAATCAGGAAAAAAGGCATATGATTTTACTCTCTGTTATGTTATTGTCATCTTGAATTAAAATAGATGTGATGTCACTACCCCTATAGAAGTCTGAACCGCTCATAAATGGGGCAACATTAGTTCATACTCCCCATCTCTCTTACAGGGGCCAACGTTTCTAATTTGGGATTACAAACTGGAACACTTTGTGTTATTACACCAGGTCCTTAAGGGTCTGTTCCCTTATTTGGCACACCTGGGATCAGTGAGAGGTGTGCTTTGTCTTGCATTTTACATGCATTGGTATTTATATAGCGCAAATCTAG
This sequence comes from Lissotriton vulgaris, assembly GCF_964263255.1. NCBI lineage: Eukaryota > Metazoa > Chordata > Amphibia > Caudata > Salamandridae > Lissotriton > Lissotriton vulgaris. The sequence goes on from NW_028250249.1 coordinate 36,110, forward strand.
AGTGGTGTACCTCGGACCTTGGGAACTGGAGTCGAGTCTCGGCAACACGCTACACATCCTGTGATTATGGGCAAATCACTTGGGGCCAGATGTAGGTAGCCTAATACCGGTCGGTAACGGCCGAAGTTACCGAATTTTGGCTGTTACCGACTGGTATTAGACTTTTCAGATGGAGGAGGCCAAAATGAAGGATTCTGTAATTTACTGAATCGGTAATTTAAGGAATCAGTAAATTACCGAATTCTTAAAATACCGATTCAGTAAATTACCGAATCCTTAATGTAGGGAGCACTCAAATGAGTGCTTTTCTCATTTCAGGATTCGTTATTTACCACCAACTACAAGTTGGTGGTAAATATCGAAAACCATGAAAAAAGCAATGTTTTTCAATTTTTTACAGTGCCATGTGGCAGACATACATGCCCGTATGTGTGCCACATGTGCACCCATGCACTATTCAGGGTAGCAACAGGGTGTCAATGTGACACCCTGCCACACTTGTAGGTCTTCCCCCTGTTACCGATTCGGTATTTACCGAATCAGTAATTCCCATTCATTCCTATGGGCCTCCAGGCCCATAGGAATGAATGGGTCTTACTGATTCTTAAATACCGAATCAGTAAAATTCGGTATGTAGGAATCGGTAATATGTGATTACCTACTTCTGGCCCTTAATCTCCCCGTGCCTCACACAAATGAATGTGTTTATCTGTAACAAAACTGGTGCTCATGTAAAGCGCTCTGATACCCGATGCCTCGGGTCTAGTTCGCGCTATATAAAAAAAAAAAAAGGAAGTAACAGGGCACGGTCCATTATATGAAATGTTGGAGACGATCTGCATGATCGTGTAAATCAAGAGGACATTATACAAATACATTTCAGACATATGTGACATTTTTAATCCATTCATTGCAACATTAACTCCCGAGACAATGTTAACTTAAAGTGGTCTTTGCTAATTATTATAGTGCCACTTTAAAGAATTAAAAAGAGCCTGCATGCTGTACGGATATACTGCATATCACCACGGTGTGCCTCCAGGGTTACAGTCCACACTTTTGGTTTGCTTGCCGGACATGTGGGGAACACCCATTTAACAGATCCACAATTCCAAGGAGAGGTTGTGAATTTAAAAGCGATAATGCTGTGTTCAGAGAGAGTAAGACAAACTAGAAGAAAGCTTTGGATTCTTTCAGGTAGAACTTTTACTAGTTGAGTTTACTATTCTTTCATCTCAGCCTCGATGAAAACAACAATAGTCTTACAAGTGACAGGCCACAACAAGGTAGACTGTTTAAAAATAAATATTTTCCTATCCAAAAATGTATCTCCACCTTGCACGTAGGATGGCAAATTCAGCAGGGCCTGGATTCCCTTCCTTTAATTCATAAATAGATCCAACATTTCTCTACTGAGTGGCAGTTTATCCTTGGATGCATGACAACTGGCTGAAACTACACAGAAATGCCCGCCCATTCCCCTCCATCAACACAGCCCCCAAACTCTGTCGTCCTTCAAGCTGTCCTGCAACTTCCGGCCCCTGCACCCTACATATTCAATATCCATCAAAAACAGTGCACGGAGTTCACCGCACTCCCCTAAATTAACTCTGAGGTTAGTATCGGACTATTTCACCGGCTCACTCTCAAAAAAATGTCCTCTCAGAAATTCCGTCAGAAACTGACTCTTTTCATCTGAACATGACTTCATGAAGGGTATTTATTTAGGTCACATGTCATTTCTCATCTGCAAAAGTTCTGTCCCTTGATACTTTCTCGAGACCTCAGAGACTTGAGTCAAAGTCAAAGTCAAAAAAAAAAAAGTCTTTCAGTTCATCTCCTCGCGTCCTTTTTGATTTAATGGCAATATAGCATCTTCTTTGCCTTGTGGCATTTACAAAACGTACACCAAAAAGTAAGTTGGAAGGTTCCCCTGGTTCAGTAACAGGGAGGGGAGCAGTTGCAAAGAAAATATAGGGAAACCCTGTGTGTTAACTGATCAATATAATTTGACCAATGAGTTTAATGTATATGGGCAGTATAGTATTGAGATTTGGGGGTAAGCTCTCAGGGAAGCTGGGGTTTCTATGCAGTATTTAGGCCTTCATGGTGGTAGGTAGCACAGGAAGAAACTGAATAAACTAAAATATGTATAAAAATATAATGCAGTTTATTAGGTACCTCCCTTCTGCAGGGTTACATTCTAAAATTAAAAACTTTAAAAACAATAAAAACGATGTTTATGTAATTTACAAATGACACAGTGTACATAATCATGAAAAGTCAAAAGACAAGAGTCGACGCGGCGTTTCGGTGGTTGCTAGAATAGTTTCACCTTCTTCAGGACGTTTTTTGACTAGGCTTATAACAAAGATCTGGAAACAGAACAACATATTTTAGATACCCTTTCCTGTACGTCAACATGCAAGTTCATTTATACATTCTATACACACTGCATAGCACTATCCCCACCCCTTTATAAAACCAAGGCTCTCATTAATTTAATACAGCCTCTTCCGTTGCTTCACTTTAACGGACACACTACTGTAATAGAGTGGTCTTGCCAACAACAAAGTCTTCAATCTGAAGGTACATAAAGAACTTGCAAATTAAGTCAAGTCTCCTTAAATTCTAGAGGAAGAGGCTGTATTAAATTAATGAGAGCCTTGGTTTTATAAAGGGGTGGGGATATGTACACTGTGTCATTTGTAAATTACATAAACATCGTTTTTATTGTTTTTAAAGTTTTTAATTTTAGAATGTAACCCTGCAGAAGGGAGGTACCTAATAAACTGCATTATATTTGTATACATATTTTAGTTTTTTCAGTTTCTTCATGTGCTACCTACCACCATGAAGGCCTAAATACTGCATAGAAACCCCAGCTTCCCTGAGAGCTTACCCCCAAATCTCAATACTATACTGCCCATATACATTAAACTCATTGGTCAAATTATATTGATCAGTTAACACACAGGGTTTCCCTATATTTTATTTACAAAACGTAAACATGTGGAGAGAAAAATACCAAGAACTCTACATGTAAGAGTTGTACTTTAACTGCAGTGCAGTGGAAATGACCATTGAGATTTAGCAAATTGTTTGCATGCTGTCTGAAAATCTTGAAAACCACTTTTCATTTTTTAATAAGATAAGTACCATTTTAAAAACATTTTTAAAAAATAACTGTTGTGTACGTTTTACAATTCTTAAACACTTATTTTGAAAAAACATAGATACTGTGTAAAATGTCCTGTTCTCTAGACTGGATGCTACAAAAAGTCCCAGTATGAGGCTGTACAAATATCTCTACAAGCGTTTATATTTCAAGACTTAAAGACTGACAAATAGATGGCGATATGCAAGCAGATTTGAAAAATAATGTAAGTGAGATGTCATTTTCGTACAAACAAACACAATTCAAACTCAACATTCCCAGCCTGGCTGTCACTTAAGATGTGCAGTAACTTGCCCATGCAGATAACTCTTTAATTTAGCCGAAGCAGCTTCAAAATGTGATCTGTCAGTGAAATTGCATTTTTGCTTGAATGCCAACACATCATTTTGTTCCACTTTATACAACATATTTCTACTTTCACAAAAACATGAACTTTTGTGAAACAATGCTTGGTGGTGTAATTTGAAGTTATCACAGAGTTCCTGAAGAACGGTGCAACTTTCAGAAAAGTAGCATCAACAAGACGGAGAGCGTGACGTGACTCGCCTCTGTGACAGGAAGCAGGCTTCTCAATGAGCCAATTACAATGTAGTGATATATTAACATCTGACATATTTTTTAAAGCATTTATAAATGGAATATATAATGGCTTCTCCTTGTCCTACCCTCTCTACCAAAACGTATGCATTGGCAAGGACGTATTTGCTTTAAAACTGGCATACATATTCTAGTGATGGCTTGCCCTTATAGGCTTCAGGGCTACACCCTCCTTATTTTCTTGCCCATTTTTATTATACCACCAGTGAATAAAAACCTGTTATTAACTCTTGGTATAATAAAGAAAATGGCATCCTTGGGATTCAGGAGCAGCCAGAGACACTGCCCGACTGGTGAAGTTCCAGCTGTGACATTAGGGTCTTAGCTCACCTCAGTGCCTTCCCATTTGTGGCATGCCGAAGTATCAGACTAAAGGTAGCCCTGGGCAGTGTACGCTTAAGCCCTGCAGTGCCTGGAGCAACACGCCAATCATCCTGTCACCCTAGCCTTTTCCAGCTTCTCACAAAAATGGAAGAGGGTGGTGTGAAAAAGCAGATACTGAAACCTGGTACCTGTGACTGCACTGGTTCAAAGTTTCAGTGTTTCAGTTTCATAGGAAGGAGCTGTGTGGTTGCATCAAGGGTAAATGGGACAGGAGGAGCCCAAACTGGTAAGTACAAGCATGCTTTTAAATGTTGGCCGGATGTGTGAGAGCATGTGTGTGTGTGTGAAAGAGAGAGAGAAAGTGTATGTGTGTCTGTGAGTGTGTGTGTGAGTAAAAGTGGCAGTGAGTGAAGAGAGTTAGTGTCAGTATGATTTACTTAGAGTGAGTTAAAATGAATGACTGAGAATATTTGATAGTAAGAGTGAGTGTGAAAGTGAGAATGATTTTGAGAACGAGCTCAAACCAGAGTAAGGGAGAATGAGAGAGACTAAATGTGTGAGCAATGATAGAGAAGGAGAATAAATGAGTGATTGAGAGTCAGGGTGAATACAAGTGAGAGTGAGTGAGACTGAGTAAGAGTGAGTGCAAGCGAGTGGGAGTGAGAATGAGTGAAAATACGTTCAAGCGAGTGAGAGAGCAAAGTTTGAATAAGTGAAAGGGAGAGTGAGAATGAAAGGCCGTGTAACTGCGAGTGAGATTAGGTCAGACTGAGTGAGTCAGAGTTAGTGAGAATAAGCAAGACAGTCGAAATCCGCGAATGAGTTCACATGAGCGTGAGTAAGTATATGTGAGAGTATAAGCGAGAGCAAGTGTGAATGACACAGGAAATGTGGATGAATTAGAATGTGTGAGAATGAGCGAACAGTAAAAGTGACTGTAAAAAAATGCGAATGCGAGTAAGAGAGAGTGAAATACGTGAGGGTGAATGAGTGAGAGAAGAGTAAGAGTGAGCGAGAATGAGTAATGATTAGAATGTGAATGAGTGAGGGAATTAAGGAAGAATGAGTAACAGAGAAGGTGGTGTTATACCTGCGAGTTTGCTATTGGCCTGGGCATGCCAAAGGTAATTCTTGGCTTACAGTCATTGGAAAATCCTAGTGCCTGCATACTGGAAGTAAGTCTTAGTCTAATAACACAGGTGGAAAAAATACTGGCCCTGTATTAATAGAGGTAATACTTGGCACTGGCATGCTAGGGATAGGCTTGGTACCGGCATACAAGAGGTAATACTTGGCATATGGGATAACAACAGAAAACTACTGGCATGGAAGGTAATTCCTGGCATCCATGGCACAATACTGACTGGCACACTGTAGGCAATTCGTGGTAGTGGGGGCATCAGTGGCAACATGCTGGTGCAGCCACATTGTAGTTAGTTTTTGGCATATGGCAGATTAGTTTTTGGCATATGGCAGAACCACCATTACATCTGAGGGAGGCAACCAGGACAAAGTGCTGGCTCTGACATACAAGAGATACTTTTTACATTAGGGTTGCCCACAGTATATGAACAGCATAAACGGCAAATGCTGGCATTGGCATACGGTATGCACTTTTTGGCATAAGTGGCCACCCATGGCATACGTGGGGCAGGCATAACTAAATCCGGGCTTTGGCACAACAGATAGATTTTGACATATGGGTGTGCTCACAGCATGTTTTGAAAAAAAGGAGGTCAACTCCTTGGGAACGTCAGGTTTCATCTGTTTGGTAAATCAAGAAAGGGCTTGAATATTTAATGACTGCTCTTTCGAAGCCTATGGCTACTGAGAAAACGTCTGTGAAAAATTGTGGTTTAAAATGCACTATTTAACCCATTTGTTTTCAAAATGTTCTCGGGTGGCCAACCCTCACTAACCCTTTAGGAATTCCGGCTCGCTCACTGCACTAGAATTTGAGCATATTGCGCCTCACCACTGTCAGTGCACGCCAGCGCCACTGTACCTCACGCTATGTTCCTTGCACTCTTTCCTCTCTTCTGCGTCTGCTTGCTCTTTAAAGTATTCACAATTGTTTACATTTATGCATTGGCACCACCATAGTATGGCTACCCACAATGTCTAAAATAGGCATATGCATGCTTTGTGCTAGAGTAAGCATTATCCTCCAGCTGCACAGAGCATGCTACTTTGAATGTTATTATTATAGAGGTACTTATGAGGCACAGTCAATATTACACGCATGGATGCTCACACTATGTCTGGACCACTGTTATGCGAGGGCCACCATGACACCTAAAGTTGACACTATCATGACCTGGATTTGACCAATTCTGCCAGGACCGTGCATGGATGCCCACAATTAGCCCGGACAAACCACACTTATGCGAGGGTCAGCAATTTACCATGCATGAGCACGGATACCCACAGGGGGCCATCGCGCCAAAGCCAGCATATTACTAACGAGAGTATCATGACATGGACGCCCACAGGTTACCAAGAAGTACTCCAATTATATGAAGGACAGCACCTAAGCAGGGATCGGTCCACGAGTTTCTAAGAGATACCATTAGTATGCAAGGGCTAATATTCCAGTGGGCAAAACTGTCATACACACTTGTGCATGCAGCCACACACACAAAGACAGATATGCACCTCCACATGTAGCATGCAGGCACACATTAACACATTTTCTTTGTTGCAGTCTCGCTACAGATATCACAGACAGCAGAGCATACAATATTACAGAGTTGTCTTTGGGTCAGTCTTGCTCATTACTGAAAGCCTTGCTTGTATTTTTCTGCTCCTTGCTCCTTGCTCCTTGCTCCTTGCTCCTTGCTCCTTATTCCTTATTCGATAGCTTTCCTGCCTCTGTTCTTTTGTTTACCCAGCCCTGGTGCATGCCTGCTCTACCTCACTTTTTATTGGATCAGTTCTATCTTTCATCAGGGAACCGTTTGCTCTTGTTTGTTAGTTTCATGTGTAATTTATCACTCTATGAGAGTGCATGGCCTGCTCCTTCGTCTTATACTATTTAGCTTACTGCCCCTTTTATCCCCCAGTGTTTCCTCCTGTCTCCGACACCAGCCTGGCATTGTGGGTTAGTTTCTCTCCCTCATCTGCCTACCTGATCCCATTAACGAGCTTTCTGTCTCTCTTATTCCCCCTTCCTGCTGTCTCCCTCATGCTACTGACTATTACTATTGGCTTTGCCAATGCTGAATGTTTTTAAAATGTTTCTGTCATCGGCAAAGTCAATAGCAGTTTTCATAGAAGAATGGAAGGTGCACTCATGGAAAGTAGACACATGAACAATGAGTCCAAAAAAGTGCTTCTTTTTATTCAAGTAATCTTTAAAAACCGGCACACAGCCAACGCGTTTCGTTCCCAGTTGTGCCAAAAGGGAACTTCTTCGGGGCTCTTAGGTTGATGGCCAAATAGGCATTGAAAGAAAATAAAAGTTGCACGAACAGCAACATATATCAAGGGGCGCAGTATGAAGCGTCAGAGTACGGAGGGGTCAATAGAAAGGAAAATATTCCTTATGTATGATCAACCTCACACAAAAAATGGGAGGAGGCCAGTATGATGGAGTCATGGGCGAACACAGTTTAGAAAGAATAATTATCTTTCAGTTTCTACTGTGTATACATGTATATAAGCAGAGATGACTCGAAAGGTCCCAATGATACTATGTGAAGGTACACAAACACGGGCAATAAATCTTGAAAATTACTCTTGAGATACGAATGGTGATCCCCAGCATGTTAATTAGCACTCAATAGCAGTGTTTGGCCATCCAGAAAGTTTATTTTCGATAATTTCAATATGGCTGCCATATTGTGTGACACAATCTGAAATATATGTTTAACAAATACAAGTGAATAGATTAGTGTGCGGTTGAAGGAGGTTTTAACAAAGCACAAAAAGACATGATTCAAGTTTCAATAACAGGAAGAAAATGCAGGTCATCCAATCACATACAGCTAGGCAGGGCCACTGGAAATATGTGGCAGAAGAGGCCAAATTATGTGGCAGGGTAAAGTTAAATATGAAGCAAGAAACTGCAAATTATGCAACGTAATGCAGCAAATTTTTAAATAGTATTACTTAATTATTTTGTACTTTTTACACTTGTTATCACTGTCCCGGCACTGGATGAACCTCATTAGTACCAGTTTAATACCCGACTATAGCAATAATCAACAGAAAAGGACCAGTCACCCTTTGCAAAAAGGTCTTCCACTGCACAGCAACATATGCGGCTCCGTAGTTCATAACTTTTAAACCGTTTGAGCTAGAAACAAAATATATATATTTTTGTTAAAATCTGTAGATTTTGCAGCAGATGATGAATTATGTGGCAAATGCCGCAATTCTATAACCATGCGAAAATTGCAGAGGCTGCACAATCACATAATTCCAGCAGCCCGGGTCATTGGTTGTGCCTTGCAATCAACAAGATGCTAATCAGTGTGGCTGCAAAGGTCATTTTGGAAGAAACAAGGGAATTAGGATGTATTGAAACAAAGAAATTGGGGATGAAGTGCATTAACCAGCAGAACAATAATCTTGAAGAAGGTTATTTGAATTGCAATGTATTATGCATTGGGGGTAGCACTAGGAATGGCAAATGTTTATCTCACTATGACACAGATATAGATGGGAATAAAGTGGATGCTATGATGGACATAGAGGTATGGTGTTATGGGAATTGGGAAAGGATTTTTAAGCAAACTGTGGGTGTGCAGGACTTTGTCCACAGGGTACTAACTCCCGAGTTATACAGGACAAAGTTAGATTTGCCATTTAGACAGGGGCGAAGGTTTGGGAAAGAATGTGCTTGGTTTTGAATCTACCCAGGAATCAGAAGTGAGTCTGAGTAGCTGAAGCTCTAGGAATCCTGAGGTATAGGTTTGATAAAGGAGGAAGGCATGTTGTATGAAGACATAAATGGTAGAATGTTGATGAGAGTGGTATTGTGTCGAGTGTAGTTTGGCTGAAGAATTTGGAATGGAACTGAATGGGCCTGAAAAGGCGCAAGCTCGGAGCGAGGTGTCATCTGTCTACTCTACATCGCATTTGATATACATATTTGTTGAAGAAATAAAAAGATTTAAAAAATACATCCTTGCATGGTTCATCTACTTTGTAATACTTGTACTACTTCCCCACATCTGAATGGAAAAAGCAAGTAGGTTGGTCTGTGTGATTACGGAGCAGAGGGCATAACCTATGACTGGCACGAGGGATTAGCTCCTCTTTCGCCAGAACCAGACCACGCTCCCTTCTTGGTGGCCAAGCCTTAACTTATACTACTAACTGTTTCTTCTTCAACTTTGTAACCCTCTGCTACAGTGGCATTACCAGCCAACCGTGTTAGTAACATACACGGACATCTGGCCACTACTGTATTCTAGTTGCTTCGAAAAGAATAGATTCTTGAAGTCACTGTCCTACAATAGGAAGTGGGCATTGATGGGGGAGATCAGACCCCGTTCTCAGTCAACACCAACCTGGGAGGACGGTTTCCAGAAAAAGTACTGCCTAGGAGAAAAAAAAGCCAGCACTAGAAAGATGGGGAATACATAGACAAAACTAGCAAAGATAAAATTAAAGCACACATTTAAAAACGTTAGGAATGAACCTGGGTAACTGTTAATTTAAATTCTTGGCAAAGTGTGGATATCAGATGTAACATTATTAGTTCAAGAAAATGACTAGGACTGTGGATCAATCAGGATTTAATAAATGTTTGTCAGTTACGTATATGAACTATGGTCATCTTTAGTGCATACCTTCCCACATACTTCTGTTTCCGTGTAATTGTGTGATTATTAATAAGGGGTGATATACAGTACATTTTGTGATGACTCAGTCGAGCTAAATTCTTATGTATGGAAATAAAACCGATAGCAAATCCAAGGTTATACCTCACATTTGTATAATACAGAAAATATATATAAAAAATATTGACAACATATATAATGCGTTCTGGCCAGATTTGTAAATGGTTGCATAAAGGAAAAAACGACTTTATGGTATGCATTGATCAAAAAGATGACTCGAGGAATCCTTTTTCCATTATCCATGACGGTATGATGAATGAATTTGATTACATGAGGGGTTGCTAAGGCAGTGAACCGATATCTAAATTTGTATTCATGCAACACATGACACTGAAGCATTATGGGAATTCAAAAACTATCTATAACAATGTTAATCAGAAGGGAAACATTTCTTGTGATTCGCTTTTTTGTTCCCAAAATGGGAAAATTAATCTTAATCATGTAAACATTAAGTAAGAATGAAAGATCAATAACTCTGATTATGAGAGAGGACTTACGGACAATAATGGATTGACATGCTGTACAGATGTTAACGGCTGATGAAGACTGGTTACGCGACACACGCTGACATTTATAAACGCATATGAGGTAGTGGAATCAAAATTTGTCTCAATGTTCAGCTGCCCCTCGAGTGAAAAGGGCTCGGCTGGGGGGTCGAACTTTTTCGGCAAATGTTGCGACACTGTGGAATACGTTGCCCCCAGCAATTCAGCAAGCCCCCTCTGAAATCTGCTTTAAGCGGTTGCTAAAAACCTGGCTCTTCACCCAACCGTACTAGGCACCTTCACTCCAGTCCTCTTGGTTACTGTGTTCATTCAGCGCCGGGACACCTCCTCGTGAGGTAGCTGTTCGCGCTATATAAAATTCCGTATTATTATTATTAAGGTCTCCATGAAGAGTCAGCGAAATGCCTCTTAGGCGCCTCTTTTTGCATTGTCATCATCTCAGTGTATCTGCCTGTCACACACACTTGTCAGCATCCTCTTTAAGTCCTAATGCCAGGGTCTCGGATGGCTTCGCACAGATTTCCCACATACGTTCCTAAATCATGCGTGATGATTTGTGCCCCCACACAGACACACCCACAAGCACGCCTCTTCTCACTTCCTATTCGTGCAGTAATGCCAGTCTGTTTCCTCCCACATCTTTCCCCTCAAATTCACTACACTTGGGTGTCAGTCTCACTCTCACTCGCAAATACATGGGCAGCTGCGCTTTGTGAGCCGTCAGAGCAGACATGTGACTGCTGCACTCAGGCAGTGAATTCTTATTCTCTAATGGACAGAACCGAACTGGGACCGGGTGATTGAGACATTCAAACTAGATATTTCCCTACATAGGTTCATTATTCAGGCCGGTGGGCCTCTGTTGAGAACATACAGTAACAGAAGTAGGCTCTACACCAAGCTTCTTGGAGAATTCCCAGTTGGCATACACACAGAGGCAACAACGTAGCCACAGTTGAAGCTGATGTTGTTGAGGCAGTTTGTTTCCGGCAAGATGAGGGTAATAGAAACTATCTTGGACGTGCACAAAGTTGATTTTCAGTGGAGGAAAATACACACCCCACCACAACCCACCCCCTCAGAGCATCCTCCAGCCTAGTGGAAACTCAGCACCACCCTGGTATACCCTAGATCTCTACGCACACACATTCAGATGGCATCACACACCCCCTTGAAACCGTCTTCATCCTGGAAATATGCCAAATGTATTGTACAGACTTCATTGGAGTTCACCATAGAAAGCTGATTTTAGTGGTGTCACCCACCACAAACACCTAGCTAAAGCCTCCTTGAAGAGCATGGGCCAGATTACAATGCATCACCGAACCCTTGATGGAGGTGCGGTGGCGGTCGGGGACTGCTGCACCAGAGGTACGACCACTGTATTACAAGTACAGCAGTTGGACCATTTTGTGACTGTTGCAACCACCAGGGATCTGTGATCCCCGGCAATGGGACAGCAGTGTGAGGCCGCAATAAGCTTGGGGGCAGGGGGGCGCTCTATCCCCATCAAGCCTATTATGTGTTTCCTCACTACCAGCGGTCTCACTGTGAAACTGCTGGCGGTGAGGAAACTAAGGGGCCCTACTGGGCCATGTTGCCTCTGGCTGTGGGGATGCATGCAGGGGGGCACACTCTGTGCCTCCCTGCATGCACGCCCAGTGCCTGCACCGCATGGAAATAACAGTCCATGCTGTGCAGGAACTTGCTTTGGCGTTCCCAATGCGGTGCCTTTTTCAAAGGCACCGGTGTGGTAACGCCAAAGGACCGACCACTACACAACAAGAATACTCGAAATCTGCCAGGCGTGCGGCGGTTGAATTTGACAGTGCGGGAGTGGGCAGTGGTGTGCCGCCCTGCTCCTGCACCACCAAACTCGTAGTCAGGCCCTTGGTATGTTGAGATATATGTTATATACACCCTTGAGTTAGACCGCTCCATGACCGGAGAATGGATTTTCCTCCCTAAGCAGTTAATGCCTGTTCGCTCCTGTGCCTGCCTGTCTTTCCGGGATTCCTCGCCTCTGCTTGCGTCTTCCTGGCCTGCCCTTAGATTTTGATTTTAGCCTTCATTGTATTTCATCTACTTAGTTGAACTATTTTCCTACTCGTTTAACTAGTTATTGGATTCTGTCTTCTGTTTTTGATAACTGTCATGATTTGTTGCTTTTCAGTTTCTGGTGTACTTGCATTGGAGCAACAGAAAATATTATCTGTCCCATAAGAGCGCGGGAAAAAAATCTTCGTGCAATGAAATACCTCCCAATAGTGTTTCTGGATTGCTTTTTTTTCCCCACCGGAGCCAGCTGACAATGTTCTAACAGGCCACCGGGCATGCGGGTCCATTGCTAAGGCGCTCTTTTAAAATAAGCCAGGTGGAATGCGAAGAACGCCTGATTAGCAGAGATTACTCCCCGTCATAAATTGAAATAACACGATCTTTGACCCCCGAAAACAAATTCCACCTGTAAATGGATTACTAATGACTGCATTGTTGAATACCGTTCGAGCTAATTATAAATGCATTACTTACTATCCAGTTCATTCACTGCTCTCAAAATGCAAGTTTAGGCATCGAAAAAAAAAAGCTCATTTTCTACAGGAAAATGCAAGTAATTCAACCGGGCTAGGCTACTTTCCAATCTCAGTAACAAAAACTTTCCATTTTCACATTGAATTAGATGAGGTAGCACAGATCAGTGGAGCACATCTCCTGGTCCTTACTTAGGAAAACAACACTGCCGCGCACGAAACCCAAGAAGGTGAATGGCCGCGTGCCTTTATGTCTGTACTTAGTCTTTTTTTATTCCCCAGCCATGAGGTATCACGCAGCAGCTAACACAGTGACACAAAACAGTCCGTGAACATTTACACAAATCCACGTTTTAATTCATTAGCACATTAACCTATAATCTTTGCAAATGTTTGCATTATTATTGTCTAAACTGAAGAGATAGCCTGTTTCTAAGCACTACTGAGTCATATAAAGGAGAACATAGGAAGAGAAAGTGTTTTTCACGAGATCACTGGGATAGAACCTGTGGTTCCACTTCAACAATGAGTCACTTCTCCTCCAACAAATAAACAACATATTTGAAAAGAACAAGTTTAATCTTTTCAAAAAAGCTGAATAAAGTTCTCCCTTGCACCCTCAATGAAAACACATTTACGTTTCATATATGTATGCATACAGCGCTTCCTTGCTGTGAAGCAACAGATCAGACACATAAAAAGGGATAGAAAATTCATGATTTCTATACAAGGAATCCAAAATGCTTTACATGTTTTTTCCAGTTTTCAACTTTTTTGGACACATGGATTCCTGGAAGGGTTCTTGATTTTTGCTGGTTGTTTTGATTCTGTCGCCTTTGAATTCGCTGAGCAAGTTTCAAGAAAATGAGCACTTTTAACATGCATTGGCAAAGTCAATTGGTCTGGATTTAATGGGCAAATGCATTTAGCATTAGCCGATTAGAGCGAGGCACATGCGAAGAAGCCAACAGCAGCGGACAGAGAAGGTTACATTTGTAAAATTTCAATGCAAGCAGTCAAGAGGAGGCAGAATGATACACCCAAACACAATTAGGCCAGAGATGAGTTCACCACTGGGTTGAGCCAAGAGGTGAGTGTTGGGACGGAAAATTCCTCACTTGGTGACCGATGCGGGCCCCTCACCAAAGCGCTCCAGCTGTGATAATACCTGGATCCTCGGTAATGATTTTTGGTCATGAGCAAACATGGATCATGAATGTGCGATATGGCCTGGACCTGTTTCATGGATTGTGGTCTGCTTAGACCGGAAGGTGTGTCCAAAGCACAAGGAGCTGCAAGGCGACTGCCTTTACCTGGAGTTAAGTAGCACAAGTGTGGTGATGGCAGCATACTGTGGTTTTAGTGATCAGTAGAGGGAATAGGTCAGTTTTGCCTCTGTTACTAGAGTGGTGCTTCCTGGCCCACCCCAGTATTTTTGCGGTACTGTGTACTTAACTCAACCCTGGGGTGCATTGAGTTGTCTGCAGAGTGAGAATGTATGTGTGCTTGAGTGATGTAACAGTGCAGGAGAAATAGCACACATGATTGCGTGTGTGCAAGAGGATGTTTGTGTGCGCATGAGATGGTTAAGTGTAGGAGGAATAGAATGAGCAGTTGTGTGGGTTTACTAGGATACGATTGTGCCTGCGGGAGGACTCATAGGTGAGAGAGGGTGATAGTGCATGAGCACTCTAGGATGTATGTTTGCCTAGAAAAGGTACAGTGCACAAGTCTGGAGGTATATGGGCACAGGAGTATGTCTGCTCTTGTGAAGTGCACAATACACATAAGTCACTGGGTCCCACACTGAGAGGCTCAAACCTTGCTGAAGGAACAAGGAGAGGTGGAAGTTTTCCCCAGACAGATTTTTGGATTACTGCTTTTCTGAAATATGGGTGGGACATACATGGGAGGAAGGAAGCCCCAGGTTGGGTGCATTTCAGTAGGAGCTCTATGATTCTGAAAGGCCACGGGTGAAAGGGGCATGGGCACATCAGAGGAAGACAAGGGATGGCTGGGACTTGCACAGCTAGGATTCTCTAGTTATCCTGAACGGTTAATTTGTTTGCGTGCTCCAGTGGAATCGGTGTCTGAACCTCACAGAGTGGAAGATCACAAAGACTAATACAAAGCTGCCCCTGTCAGAGGGGAAGGCTCCTCCGAGCACCGCTTTAAAGACTGAAAAGTTTGATTATCTTATTTGGAATTTGATAAAGTTTTCTCAACAAGTGTGGGTTCAAAGTTTTTATTATGCTTTTTCTCTTTGTTTCTTTTTGTTATTCTTGTTTCAACTCATTACGCAGCGAATACGGGCAACAGTGTGACACAACACCTTGCGAGTCACACTGTTGCCCGTATTCGCTGCGGTGTCACCTCAGACCCAACGTGACTTTACTTAGAACTTCACCCAGATATCCCCTGATGAAGGGCTGCCAGAAAGCCCGAAATGCATAGGGAAAGATGAATGATTAATATGTTTGGGCATTATCGGCATCACGAGGAGATATACGCTTTGGTTACAACCATGAAAGTAATGAGTTGAAACAAGAATAACAAAAAGAAACAAAGAGAAAAAGCATAATAAAAACTTTGAACCCACACTTGTTGAGAAAACTTTATCAAATTCCAAATAAGATAAGACTTTTCAGTCTTTAAAGCGGTGCACACATCAGAGGAAGGACACGGGGATAATAATAGAATCATAAAGAGCAGGGCTGGGGCCCTTTGGTAACCTTTTGAAGCACATATCACTGAGGCCACCATCCAGATTTGAACCTAAAGTCACTCTCATGGATGTGGTTGGGGCTATCAAGATTGAAGAAAGTCGGGCTGTGATCGACTGCTCTCTGGAGGAAAAGCATAACAAAAGAGTGGGCACTTCAAAGTGATGTTTAATGTAGCCCCCAAAACAAAAACTTCAAATACAGATACACTAAATCACAACTGTGTGTGAAAATGGAACATAAAAAAAGGGGAGCTTGAGACTCCCAAATTGTCAAACTGAAGCTGTACATTTGTATTGAAGAGTTCAGCACAAGTTCTGCCTGTCGTGACCAGGACTGGGGGCTACAGGTATGCTCATCTCCCATGCTGGGTGAGAGAGCATCACCCAGTACCACCAATTTCAGCCTGACCCAAGACTAGCGAGCCCAGTGAGGTAAAGGAGTTCATTTGGAGGGAGCGAGGTCCAGTGAGGGTCCTGTTGTGTCGATCATTGGAGCAGAGTGTGAGATTCCGGTCCATTGGGACTGACACACCAATTAGGCTGCTAGCTGGTATGTTAAAGTCGAGGTCTCCTTTCCAGGTGGGGCCTGCAGTGAAGAATAAGGATTATTGTCCACGGAGCTGCACTGTGAGAGACAGAGGCCCATTTCCGGATACAGCACCATGACCCGCAGGAGGCCGTCACCTTGTTCATGCCACCTGCGACCCATATGCCAAGTCAGGGCCACGGTTAAGAGAAAGGGTAGTCACTCTGTATGTGCTGCAGTGACCATAGGTGCATGTCAGGAGGAAGGGGCCATAAAGGAGAAAGTGGGGGTTGCCCTGCCCCTGCGTGTGGCTGAGAGGATACCACAGACCGTGACCCATGAAGGGCGAGAGCAACTCTCCCGTCTGCAGCTTTGGAGACCTTAACCTGGAGCCCAGGATAGACTTACCAACTGGAGGAGCACCAAGGATGGAACCTGCCGTGACTGCAGCTTCCCGCCGTGTGGACACAACCAGGAGGCTAAAGGGGTGCTTTCGGACTAACAAATGGGCTGAATTAATACGCTCCAGAGCAGGGATTTGGCGATCTTACCAAAGAGACCCTATAGAACTACTGAGCCTTGAATACATTACATGGCCCTAGCTTGGATGTCACCACATGTGGATGGGGAAAAACCATCAGCCATAAAAGGGAAAGTGAGATTGGAAAACGTACCTGGGTAGTGCTAGTGACTTGTCTCAAGAAGGCTGTGTATATTGTTTGCACTGTCTTGTACTGTACTTTGTGTTAGTAGACAAATAGTTCTTTGTTGAATAAAAACAATAATTTGACTGGACAACCATTTATTGGGGATGCTGAATGTGTTTTGAGTCTGTCCTTGCCTTACATCTACCTCCTCCCAGAGAAGCCCTTGTGGAAAATAACTCAAACTTGGTGAACATTATCGGCGCCATCTTGCCCCTTTCCAAGCCCATTCGTGCGCGTAAGCGGCAGCCATTTTGAATGCCATGGCCTCCCTGCCCCTCGCTGATAGCCAGCGCGTCTCTCTCTCTCTTAACCTCGTAAGCATTCCCCCGCACGCTGACAACCCCCGCTCTCTCATGCCTTGGGTCATAAACCCCTCTTCAGCGCAGCTTCACCACGGAATCCCATCCTGTTCCCAGCGCGACACCTCCCCTCATTCCTTTCATGGCCTCAAACCCTTTTGATGCAAACCCCCTTTTTTTGTGTCCCCGTTTGTCTTCCCTGTTCCCAGGCCGCCACCTGGCCCTGCGGATACTGTTTATTACCCCGTACAGTAGGAAGCTTCCCCTCCCCATCAAAAGACCCCCGAATCGATCAAAGCCCCCACCCCATGAGATCCGACCAACCCCATGCATTCCGTGAATCGGCGGAATGCCCTGCTGTGCGACAACCATCACCTGTTGTGACCGGGGTGGGGAATCCAACTGTAAATGTATGTGGGAACGGGTCTGAAGGGGAGATTCCGAGGATGTTCTTTCAAGTACTAAAGTATTGCGAGAATGTGTTATGTGCAATAAAGGTCATAAACCCTAGTATAAGAGGCCAGGCCTCAGAGATGTGGTTAGAGCACCTCGTGACGATACTTGCTGTCTGAATTGATGTGTTCTCCTCCGGAGAGAATAAAATCCTCGTTTCCTGCCTTCCAGTCTCCAGCGCCTGCTTCTTCATTTGATTAATATCGGTGGGTCATAGAGGCGATACCGCCGGGCAACATAAAAGGGTCTTTGGTTACCGGTTGTCTTTGGAACCCTTTTTAACAATTGGCGTCCCAAACGTGGGGCCCATCAGCGACTTGTGGATCCAGTGGGAGAGGTCCCGACGACTGCAACGATCGGAAGGTACCCTGTCCGATAGACCCTTGTCTGACAGCCGATCATCCGAACTTCACTGGTTCTGAACAGACCTCTCTCGAGTGATCTGCGGTCCTGACTGGGAACCATCAGGAGTGCCACGAGAGTACGAAGAGAAGAGGACGATCGGGCGCTGGATTCGGAAGACGAGAAACTGTCCATGCGGTCCGGGTAAGGTCGTGTAAACACGACGAATTGCGAAAGTGATAGATAATTGAAAGTGATTGATAATTGTTGAGAAAATACTAGTATTACTTTTTGTTAATTTATTGGAGATTCACTGTCTACAAACGGAGAAACAACAGGCTCTCCCTTTATAAACAGCGAAGGATAGGTACGCACCCGTCGGACCTATCTTTCTCCCCCACTGAACAATTGCCCCTTCCCCCCATTGATTAACTGTTATAGATTGTTTTCTGGAGATTCTCTGTCTGCAAACAGGGAAGAATAGGTCCCCTCTTTGCAGATAGTGAAAGGGTAGGTGACGCGAACTTTTGCGAGCCTACTTATTCTCCCCATTGACCATATTGATTTTTTATTTTTGACCTAACATTGATTGCTCAGAATTGGTTCATGAGGTATTCACTACGTGCAAACAACGTAGAATAGAAATATTCTGTCTAGTCTTTGCGCGCAGTGATAAGATAGGTAGTGCTGACTATTATCCCATTGTGATCCGTCATGCCTGTCTTCTCCCCACTGGTTAGTAGCCTGTTTTACCCGGACCGCTTATTAGAGATGAACCATCCGGCTCCACTGGAAGGCACCCCTAATAAGGACATGTTCATGAAGCATGGATTAATCGCTATAGCCTACAGTGAGCTGTGGCATAAATATACGAAAAAGGATCGAGAAAGACAGTGGCCACTGAGAGGATCCTTTGATCTTGACAAAATAGAAACGGTAGAAATAGCCCTTCGTAGGAATGAAACAACACCTATTATGCTCGATAGTCTCGGTATGTGGCGCAAAGAAGCTGCACGACGAAGGGAAGGCGACGAATTTAGAAAAGGTGAAGGGACACGACGGACAACCCTCCAAACGTCTAGTAGGCAAAGGGAAGGGCCAGCGATGGCACAGTCCCGAGGAGTAGACATGAAAAGCGAACGGTGTAAAGGGATGTGCCGACAAGCCAACCCCGGAACACAACGACCCGAAGGTAATCCCCCGACATTACGCACAGGACGGACAGATTTAAAACAAAACCAATGTGCTTTCTGTAAATGTCTTGGACACTGGAAAGCCCAATGCCCGACTCTGCAAAGCATAGGTAAGAATGGAGGGTTGACAGAAAGGACAGACCGACAGAAAGGAAAAAGGCGTGAGATAAAAACCAATCAGACTAGTGCAGACAGAACAGACAGGACCACCCCGTTTGATTATGCTCGGTGGCACAGATTTCGTCAGACCAATTTTAATGACATGTTAGAGTTCTGGGACTGATTGCTCTCTGTTGCTCCCCCACTCTGAAAAACAAACACAACTGCAGGTCAGTGTAAACAACCCCCCGTTAGAGAAAAGACTCAAGAAAGCCAAGCGTCTATTATATAACTTAGGATTTAATTACGGTAAAACACACAACCAACAGTAAATAGAATAACTAGTAGAACTCTCTAAAAAACAAACTTTACTAATAGGAAAAATACAAAACATATTATGCTCACTCCGGAAGTCTTCCAATGTAACAGTTCGATGGTCCCGCCCATCCGAAACACATAGCACGTGTGGGGCGGGGCCTGCCAGCAACCATGGGCCAAAAAGAGATCGCTGGCGAGAAGGTACTGGAGACTCCACACAGCAGGCAATGAAATGGTCTTCCCATACTACCCTTCCAGGGATGGCGTCCCCCGGGCCGCGAGTAGGGAGGGGGCGGCTGCAAATGACCCCTCCCTCGTATCTCCTGGTCCGGCCATCACGAATTTCTCCATCGAACGGATGCAGGGTGGGCAGGGAGGAAGAGGCGACGCGGACGAGCCTCTTCCACCTCCACAGGTAGGAGGCTTCCCTGCCCTGGCCCGACGCCGATGTCCTCCAGCCGGGCGACGGCCATATACCTACGCTGCACAGGAAATATAATGCCCGACTGGTATATTTCCGCAACACAGGACATACAAGACCCGGCTGGTATATTTCCTTAGCACAGGACATACAATGTCCGACGGGCATATTTACGGAGCACCGGATGTACAGTGGTCCCCCAAGAGTCGGAATCAGGGGTGTAGGGTGGTCATCATGTGCGCCCCTGATTCCAAGGGACGGTGTAGGATGCGCCGGGAGAGGGAGACGGCACGGGTGAGCCTCCCTCACCTCCCCAGATGAAGGCTCCACTGCTGCACCCTGGCGCCCCGAACCAAAATGTCCTGCTCCAGCCGCATGATGCTCTGTCTTTCGCCATCACAAGAAGTTTTCTTCCACTCCTGATGGATACGGCAAAGGTGGCTGCCACAGGGTCTCAAAATGGCGTCTGGGCCCTCGAAAGGCGGGTCTAGGCCGCTGGAGTAACTTTGTCCGAAATTGCAACTCGGGCACTTGCCCACCTGGGCGCAAGCCCCCACCATCGACAAACATCCCCTCGACTTTGAAGATTCTACCAAAGTCCCAAGAGCCCTCGGCCCCTTCAGGCTTCCGGTGAGGAACAGTTGCATTGATCTCAAATGAAATAACCACGGCTTAGCAACAAGATGGCGGTGCTCTCGTGTCTGCATCAGCTTCCGTCTGAACCACCCAGGAACATTATGGGCTAACGAACTCGAGTAAGTTCCGGCTGAACATCAACATGACCCGGTAAGAAAGACTTTACCCCCTCCCTCTCTTGATTGACGGTCCACACCACCAGCCCCTCTGCTAGCACAGTTTTTTGAACTGCCGAAAGGGACTCTGGTCCAACCGCCAATTGTCGGGGATATTTTGCCCCTGATGCTACTTCCGGACTAAACCGGCCTCGCCCAAAATGGCGCCGGTATCAATAGAAACTAACGGATGCCTCGTGGTATTCCTTAGCTAATGAAACTTGATGTACTAAGATATATATACGAACCATTGTGCACTCGATGAGAAAGGGAGGAGGGTTCACTTGGCGAACATTTAAGAAGGGTTCCGTAAAATGTTGATTTCAATGAACAATTTATTTTTGATATTTGTTGTAACTGATACATAACGTCGTTTATGATGCACACCCGCGGTTTACATCTAGGAAATGTGATTACGATGAGCTTGACTGTGTTTCCATTTATGAACTGAAATGCCCCCGATTCCTTCGTCACGCAATGAAATGTTTTTTGGTTACTTGCAAATAATTAATTAGACCTTTTTTACAATGTTCTCGTGCTACAAAATAACCCCCCACTGTATGTGCTTCCATCGACGACATGTCAGGCCTAAATATGAATTGCGCTCTCACATTTTACGTACTGAATAATTCTACAAATAAAGGTCTTAAAAAGCTACGGATAGGCATCGCATACTTTTGTAAATACGGGTATCGGTGGGAGGGTTTTTCTGTGCGCAACTGTTCTGTTCTTTTTTTAAGGTTATCCGAGAAATGGTTGTTCGGCCCTGGGTTGATGGTCGAATCAAAGGTATGATACGCTGCCTCCAAGATATGCGACTAAGCTCAGGAACTGACGTATGAAGAAGGACCTCGACTTCTGAGAATGGGTAAAGTAAAACGGTGTGATTGATAAAATGTTATTAAGATATGGTGGTCGAAGGTACTAAGGTACCGGGTTAAAACGAAGAACTGATATGTCTTAGAACCCCACAGCTTTGGGAATGATTTAAGGATCCCGAAGGCCGGATACATCTACAAAACCGGGTACCTCACGCTAGGCACCTCTGATTCCTTTTTAAGCGTTTCTCTACACACGATCCTTAATGCCATCCTCGAACCTCCCCATGAACCACCTATCACATTTCCCGCCCCCCTTGACTTTCGGAAACTAAAACCCTAAGGGATTATATCCCGAAGAGATAAGTACGAGTATGCGGTAAGTAAAGGACTTTCGTGCCCGTACATTTGATGTGTTCAAATGTTGTCCCCCTACCTCCCCTTTTTCCCCCTTTTTTCCCTCTGCAGGTTACATTAGAAACCCGATTAGAGTATCATAAGGGATCTGGAACCACGTCACGCCCGATGCATGAAGACGGACTAGCGCTGCAAAACGACGCAAAAAGGACGCCCTACCCAATGCACGACCTTTTTGTACTAGATCTAATGCTTTTCTGTCCCAAAACTGCATGCTTTTCTACATCCTAACACAGACCCGAAACGTCTAAACGTTGGGTAACGCACTGAATAGCCCAAACAATACACGGTCATTCTCTATGTCCCACGTGTACTGTTTGGCCTATTGTCTGTCTGTCTGTCTGTCTGTCTGTCTGTCTGTCTGTCTGTCTGTCTGTCTGTCTGTCTGTCTGTCTGTCTGTCTGTCTGTCTGTCTGTCTGTCTGTCTGTCTGTCTGTCTGTCTGTCTGTCTGTCTGTCTGTCTGTCTGTCTGTCTGTCTGTCTGTCTGTCTGTCTGTCTGTCTGTCTGTCTGTCTGTCTGTCTGTCTGTCTGTCTGTCTGTCTGTCTGTCTGTCTGTCTGTCTGTCTGTCTGTCTGTCTGTCTGTCTGTCTGTCTGTCTGTCTGTCTGTCTGTCTGT